>NC_090897.1:17389200-17556700 GCF_040956055.1 Brachionichthys hirsutus | reverse complement strand
CACTGTAGCCTCTATGCAAGGACAACTAGAAAACGACAATCAGAGACTGCAGACCCCGCCTCCAATAGACTATCGGATCTTGTGAGACAGTAAACAGGGCTTCTGGATCAGAGGGGCCAAACCTGCTCTAGCTTGCTGCTCCGGAACGTACTACAAGACTCCTTCTGGACTCTTTTTCCCATCATGCCATTCGTGTCCCTCCCTCTTAAAGTGGCAGCTTACAGCACAGGCACAATTCCAGATGTAAAAATAATTCTAGAATCTGGATCCAGATCCGGATCAACGCCATTCTCGGGGGGGACCGAGCCACGGACACAACCTTGCTTGTGTAAACATTTCAAGTTGATTGGGTTCCTAGTTTTTGAGTTATGCGCTCGGACAGACAGACAAACAGACAAACAAACAAACCCAATTGCAATGCCCTCGCCTCCCCTTCGACGAGGGTAATAAAGGCTTTCTATTTTCAGTGTTCCTGCTGGTGTGGCTTACATGAAGAGGCTGCTATTGCTGCATCATAGTTTACATCAATAATTTCACTGCTATGCAGACGATACTCAATTATACCTGTCAGTTCAGCCAGACAAAGTCGATCAGTTGGTTAGACTTCAGACATGTCTTAAGGACATTAACTCCTGGATGACCGAGAACTTCCTGTTATTAAATCTAAATAAAACTGAGGTTCTGGTTCTTGGGTCAAAGCATCTCAGAAATGTTTGTTCTCATCAGAATCAGTATACAGTAGTCCCTCATTTTCCGCGGGGGTTACGTTCTAAAAATAACCCGCAATAAGCGAAATCTGCAATGTAGTGATCTTTATTTATTTACAATTATTATACGTGTACTTAAATGTTTTAAGGCTGTAAAACCCCTCACCACACACTTTATACACGTTTAACAGGCAGGCATTAATCTAAATAGATTGTTTCAGTATTATAGAATGAAACCAAAGATCAAAACCTTTTCAGAACTAAACATTTGTTTGAGGAATATAAATATATAGTACGTACAGTAAACGTTTTCCTGTTAATAATGTTAAGGCGTGCAGGTCGAGGAAAGAGCCGCTTGGAGTGCAGAAGAACAAATATTCTACTCGTGCTGTCTTTAGCCTCTCATGCTGCTTTATTGGATAGCTTAGCACAGCGGAACGGCAGCGGCTACATGTATCAACAGGAAGAAACAAAACCCAAAAGGGACATGACGTTTATGCTCCTACAAAATAAAAGCCTCTTTTTACCGTAGAATAAGAGCGCTATTAAACAAACGCTTAACAAATAAACATGATAGCTTTTAGAAATAACAAATTTAATTTTAATGATCAACCTACGAGGTTGAACACATGAGAAGTTATTAATAGCGACTTGCGGGTATTTCACAGTTCCTCCGACCGCGCCCCTTCGTCTTGGGCCGTTTCAAGGCTTCAACATTGCTCTACTCATCAAAATCAGAAATACGAATGGTCTCAGTCTCTTTGTCTGAGTGCTCCTTTGCTGTACCAGGAGCTGATGGAGGGGGGGGGGGGTGCTGTTCAGGATGCTCCATAGTTTCTGAAGCATCCTTCTCTGCATCACCGTCTCTAAGGAGCCCAGTTTCACCCCCACAACAACACCTGCCTTATGGATGACTTTATTGAGTCTCTTGAGTCTGCTGCCCCAGCAAACAGGATGGACTAGATACCCTCAGTCTGCTGCCCCAGCAAACAGGATGGACTAGATACCCTCAGTCTGCTGCCCCAGCAAACAGGATGTCAGAAAAAAGTTATGATCTAAGGTTAGTGACAGATATTAGGGTGCATCCATAGAATAAGATATTGTAGCTGGTTAGCCAGGTAATTCATTTCATTTCATTTCATTTTCTCACCGCTTAATCCGTTATCGGGTCACGGGCCAAGCTGGAGCCAATCCCAGCAGTCAATGGGCGAGAGGCAGGGGACACCCTGGACAAGCCGCCAGTTCATCGCAGGGCAACACAGAGACAGACAACCAGCCACACACACACTCACATACACACACTCACACCTACGGGCAATTTATTGTCACCAATCAGCCTGGGTTGCAGGCCTTTGGAGGCGGGAGGAAGCCGGAGAACCCGGAGAGAACCCACGCAGACACGGGGAGAACCCGGAGAGAACCCCGAGAGAACCCACGCAGACACGGGGAGAACATGCAAACTCCACACAGAATGGCCACAAGCTGGAGACGAACCTGCGACCATCTCGCTGTGAGGCAACAGTGCTTACCACTGCGCCACCGAGCCGCCCTAGCCAGGTAATAATTCATAAAATTTGGGGCTTCCAGGCCTCCTTTAGATTTACTCCTCTGAATGGTAGATAGACTAATTCTTGCTTTTTTATTTTTCCAGTAGAATTTGGTGATGGCTGAATCCAACGATTGGAAGCAGTTGGAAGTTGGTTTAAACGGAATCATTGAAAATCAATAATTGATTTGTGGTAAAATTTTCATTTTGATGGTGGCTATTCTTCCCAGAAGGGATATCGGGAGGTTATTCCAACGCTTCAGATCACTGCTGATTTTATCCAGAAGTGGGGTGAAGTTTAATCGGGTTAACTCAGACAGTTTAGGTGAAATATTAATGCCCAGGTACTTTAAATTGCCCGTAGGAAAGGAGTAGTTTGGGTCCTGGTCTGCAGGGTTCCATGACTTTTCTGTAATGGGAAGTAATGTTGATTTTGTCCAATTGATGGAATAGTCTGAAAGTTGTGAAAATTTAGCGATCAACTTGAATACTTCCTGCAGCGAATCCGAGGGTTCTTGCAAATAAAGCAAGATGTCATCAGCATATAAATTGATTTTGTGTTCTGACACCGCAGTGTTGATTCCCTTAATCCTGGTATTTTGCCGCACTGCTGCTGCTAGGGGTTCAATAAATATTGCAAATAATAAAGGAGAGAGTGGGCAGCCCTGCCTGGTACCTCTCTGCAAGGTGAAGCTCTGTGAGGTAATCCCGTTGGTGGTTACGGTCGCTTTGGGAGAGTTATATAATACTGACACCCAGTGAATAAATGACTCTCCAAACCCAAGCTTGTGTAGGACGGCAAAGAGGAAGGACCAGCTAACTTTATCAAAGGCTTTTTCTGCGTCCAGCGATACAACCACTGCCTTTTTCCCAAGTCGCTGCGACATACTGATCAGATTCAGCAGTCTTCTGATATTGTTGGTGGAATGTCGACCTTTAATGAATCCTGTTTGGTCGCTGTGAATTACAGACGGGATCACTGTCTCCAGCCTGGATGCGAGTGCCTTTGCTATCATTTTGATGTCGGCGTTGATTAATGATAGAGGTCGGTAGCTTGAAGGGAGGGTGGGGTCTTTGTCCGGCTTCAGTAGAAGTTTAATTGCTGCTGTATTCATGTGGGGTCGTATATGACCATTGTTTTTCATTTCTGTCACTGATCTGAAGAATAACGGCGCTAACATAGTCCAGAAATGCTTCATAAATTCAGCCGGGAAGCCGTCCGGGCCTGGTGCTTTGCCGTTAGGCATACTATCTAGGGGGCGCTGTGGAGTTCATTTATAGACAGCGGAGCTTCCAGAATGTTCTTATACTCTGTTGATAGTTGAGGAGTATTCAGATTACTGAGAAATGCCTCAATATCCTCCGGGTTGGGTTTATTAGCTGCTGAGTACAAGTTGTGGTAGAACGTGTAAAATATCTGATTGATTTCTTCTGGTGATTGCGTGCACTCACCATTTAACCCTTTCATTGCTGTTATGAGAGATCTTTCTCTGTTACGTTGGAGTTGATTCGCCAGAAACTTGCCTGATTTGTTATTATATTCAAAGTCGTTGTATCTCAGTTGTTGTAATATGAACTCTGTTTTCTTTGATAATATATCATCTAGTTTTAGTTTTGTGTTTTGTAGTTCAGTCCACGTTTGATTGCTTGAGTTCGCTGCGTAAGCATCGGTTAATAGTTTAATTTTCTCCTCTAATTCCTTTTCCATTTTCTGTTCCTGTTTTTTTTTGTAAGAGGCATATGATATAATTTTACCTCTGATTACAGCTTTCCCTGCTTCCCAGAGTAAAGACGGAGATGAGTTTGGAGAGTCATTCATTTCCAGATAGTCTGCCCACTCTCTTCTTATGACCCTATCAAATTCTGCATCTTTAAGCAAAGAGGTGTTAAAGCGCCACGTCGACGGGGGTTCAAAGGTCGCTGTGATTTGTAAGGTGAGCGTGACCGGAGCATGATCGCTGATAATTATTGGATTAATTTTAGTAGAAATATTCTCAATCACAGAATTATTTGTGAGAAAATAATCAATTCTTGAGAATGAACGGTGCACAGAAGAAAAGAACGTGTATTCCCTCTTCATTGGATTCTTTCATCTCCAGCCGTCGCCAAGGCCAAAGTCATCCATATATTCCAGTAGTACTTTGGCTGATTGTGTACTGTAGTACTGGAGCGATCTACTGATGGATGTAGAACTGTGTTGAAGTCTCCGCCGATGATGATAGTTGAGTCTGCTGTTAGCTCGAGTAGCTGAGAGAACAATGTGTGGAAGAAGGCCGGATCATCACTATTAGGAGCGTACAGATTCACTATTGAGTATAATTTATTGAATAATAATGTATCGGCCCTCTGGATCCGTTACAGTGTTGTTTAACGTGAAGAGTAGTCTCTTGTGTATTAATATAGAGACTCCTCTTTGTCTGCTGTTATAGCAGGCAGAGAAAACTTGACTGAGATTTGTGTCTGTGAGTAATTTCTCTGATTTTTAGAGGGTATTGCATTTGGGTGCGTTTGTCTGTCTGTTTGTCTGTTTGTCTCTCCGAGCGCGTAACTCAAAAACTAGTAACCCAATCTACTTGAAATTTTTACACAAGCAAGGTTCTGCCCGAGGAATACATTCATTCCTAATAGCCCAGTGAAATTTTGATAATTTGTTTTTCTATTTCATATATATATATATATATATATACATAAACATCTACATATACACCAAAATATATCTACACCTACACATATTGATGATGTATTAAGATAAAGTATAATCCTTATCCACATGAAAATGCCTCTAATTCTTGGCTGAATGGAATAATTACGGGTGTTTCTGACTCAGAATAGCCGGGGGGAGGGGGGGTGGGCAGGGTCTCGGTACAGCTGGTTGTCGATATATAGTTTATCCACAACCAGCGTAGCTCGTTTGCCCTTCTGCCTATTCTGCTTCATGATCGGATACAGTACCTTTCGCCGCTCGTTGATCTCTCTCGGGAACTGGTCATTCATCCCGAAAGAGGTTCCTTTAAGCTCCCGTCCTTTGCTCTTTAGCAGCACTTTATGTTTAAAGTGTTCAAATTTGGCGATAACAGGACGGGGCCTATCGCCTCTACGGGCTCCGAGGCGGTGGACGCGGTGAAAGGAGATTGTACTTACCGTCTCCGGGGGAATTTTCAGTGACGTCGTCATAAAGTTTTTAATTAAGGACTCTGGGTTGTCCGCGGCGCTCTCTGAGATGCCTGAGAATATTAAATTGTCTTGCATACTGCGCGACTGAATGTCCAGGACTGTCTCTTTGAGCGTCTTATTTTCTGTTTTAATCTTCTCCATTTCGACTGACACAGTCGCAACGGAGGAGCGTAGCTCGATGTTCTCGCGCTGAAGCTCAGCCATCATACCATACGCGAGCTCCAAGCTAGCCTTCAGATCTTTAATGCCGAGGACGTCCAGTTTTTTATTAATGGAGTCCAGTACGTTAGTCGGAGTATCTTCGTTGCCGAGATCTTCCGTATCAGTAGCCGAGTCGGCCTTTCTTTTCTTGGAGGGATTATCGCCCGACGCGGATTCCTCCATGACGCAGCAGCTGGAGTAATACTGGTCGATAAATACCTCGAGGTCCTCCACGCTGAGCGATAATCCAATCCGTCAATGAATGAACGTAATCGAAAAGGGAGAATTATGCGATGGTGATGTCTAATATTATATTAGTAGCAGAAAGCCGTCATGTATAATTCCCAAAAATCACACGGGAGGTCTCTCTCCGATCACATCGTGTCCGACCGCGTCTCCGGTCCGTCTGTAGACTTGCGCTCTAAAGGATAGACGGCATCAATACTATGTACCCAGCCCAGCGTTGTCCGGCCGTGATGTCACAGGTTGTAGTATTTTCAACAGTTACTTCAATCCTTACATTGGCTTGAGGCCGTTGTATCAGTTGCTCTCTCACTTTGAGTCCTGTGGGCCATGGTGTCTCTGGATTAGGCTCTAACAGGATGTGAGGCCCATTCAGCACCCCTTGTTGTAGATAGTTGCATTGCACTTGGATGGCTTTATTCTTTGGGACCGCGACTGGCTTTCTTCCCAATCGGGCAATGTAGGGGTCATTTTCAGGTGCCGGTCTCCTCAAAACTGTTAACACCGCCCTCTTCTGTCCCACCTCCAGTGCTGAACAGAATCTCTGTATCATGTGACCCGCAGGGAAAAATCTTTCAGAATCCTCGTTCGTCGACGCCAGCTCCTCGATTACATTAAATCCAATAATCGGACGTTCCAGTTCTGTAGAGGTAACAGGTATTGGGACAGTCACAGGCTGATCACTCATCCCAGCCACTTTGCTGCGGACAGGTCCAGTCCTCCCTCCTCCAGTAACTCCTCCACCGGCCTCACCGCAGCATCAGGTAAGTACCTCCGCTCCGATAATGGATACTTGTGAGCCAGCGTCCGACAGCACTTTGGAGTCCACATCATTCATGGTGGCTCGGACCAGACTCCTCCTCCCCACCAGCTGAGCTGTTTGGTGTTGTTTACTCGTGAGGGGTGCTGTCGTGCAGAATAGATCCATTTCCTTCCCAGGATTGCCACTCTCAATCCTGTTGGTGGAGGCTGACATGTTCCTGGGTGCTCAGTGGTCGCAGTGGTTCCTGGAAGCACCGTCTGCCGGGCCGTGTTCTCTGTGATCGGTGGAAGTTACCGCCACCTTGTCCCCTGGGAGGCGACGCTGGCTGCTGCAGGCTCGACAGGCGTGCAGCGAGGTTCTGTATGGCCTCACAGATAGCTGTATGTCCTTGGTACACTTTCTCCAATAATGCGTCACGTTTCTTAAGCTTTTCTTGACTCCTGGTACTCGTAGGGTTACTGTCATAACTACAGATCTCTGAAGCAGTTGTACTGGACTCACGACTCACCGCCGACACCTTAACTCTGGACGTTATCGCCAGCTTACTCTTTCTCTCAGTCTCCATGTTGTAGGCAGCTGTCATTTTCTCCAGCAGGACTTCGTCTGCTACCCTTGGATTCTGTAAGTGTGGTTTTAAGTCCATGTGGATGGTGTCGTCCTGGAGTCCAGTCAGAATCGTTTGTAAAAACTGATTTTGAATCAGTTCTGGGCTGTATTTTAATCCAGTGTCTGCAAAATGTGTTTGTTGCCTCAAATCGATCGCTCGAACCAAAAACTGGACTGGAGTTTCTCTGGGCTCTTGTGCAACACGAAGTTAGTCCGAAGTATTTGTTTTAGCGCTTGCATTGACAGATTGTCCCCACTTTCCAAGTAGCTTCTTAGTTCTGTGCCAGGGATAATGGCCTGAATAACTGCACCAACAATTTCACCCTCATCATATCCTTTCTTCATTGCTTTTGTAATTTGCCTGTCCAAACTTGCATATCCCAGCTTATGCTTTTGGTCATGTTCACCAATTTGTCCACTAATCTTCAAGTCTTGTCTACACATCGGGTGCACAACAGTTCTTTCCGGCACATTCATAGCAGCAGAAACAGTGGCAAAAAAACTATACGGTCTTGCCGCAGGCTCAGTCTTGGGTGCAGTACCCTCCGTGGCCGCATGAGGGCGCTCTGGCGATGTGGGACCAGGTTTAGACAGCGTTTTCAGTTCATCAATTCTGTCATTTATTTCTAATAATAAGGACATCCCCTCATCTTCCAACAGAGTGACATCCTCGCACTCCAGATGTTGAAGAACGAGTCCCTATCTTCAGCCTTCACCGTGATCTCTAACGTAGTGCAGATATCAAAGGGTCCCAACGCAGGTAGAGTTATTAGCTTTCCTTCAGTTCCCTCCAGCACACATTCCCATGTCAACGCCATTTGTTGCGAGGCAGACATTGCCAGGAAAGTCCTTTACCTTGGCTTTAATTAAGACCTGCGTGGCTTGCCGTAGCACTTGTTAGCGTTAGCTCCCTGTCGGCGTCCCTCACGATGCGATAGCTCCGGTAGCTCTCGTCCACAGCAGCGCCGATTTCGCTCCATCCACCACTTAATCCAGAACCGGGCGGAAACACCAAAAATGTTGCCCTCTTGAAGTAAACACAGGGTTCAGTCTTTTTCCAATGTTTATTCCAAAAAGGTCCCAGGTAAAAAAAATACATTAAAAATAGCAAATAATTCTGAATTAAGTTGGAGCCAAACTGGACACACGCCTGGTCACGCCCCACCCCACACCCACCTCTAGTGACAGGATGACGGCCTACTTTTAAAGTGGCGGAATCAGTAGTGAAGATTGAAAGATTATTAATAGAAGAAGAAAAGTGAAACCAAAAAAATCACATTTCGGCACGCTTTGCTGTCAATTTTTCAACAGCATCTAAATCTCTTAAAATCCCAAGATCCTAATCTGAAAAAATATTATTTACATCATTTTAAAGCTAAAAAAAACAAAACACAATCACAGTAATTTCTTTGTGTGGATTTCTTTTGTAATTCTGTGATGCTCCAGAAGGGTTTTACAGACGAATAAACTTTATTTAACTTTCAAACAACATCAGAGGGTGAGTAGATATATATATATATATATTTTAATTTAGCTCATTTTGATCATTTTGATACAAGAGCTACAATGTAATGCATTGGAATTATCCTTGAAGGGAGACGTATTCTGTGACAGTCGTTGGTCAAAACAGCAAACAGATGCTGCAGGACAGCGTCCCTCATTTCTGTCTCAGACAGATGCTGCAGGACAGCGTCCCTCATTTCTGTCTTAAACAGATGCTGCAGGACAGCGTCCCTCATTTCTGTCTCAGACAGATGCTGCAGGACAGCGTCCCTCATTTCTGTCTCAAACAGATGCTGCAGGACAGCGTCCCTCATTTCTGTCTCAAACAGATGCTGCAGGACAGCGTCCCTCATTTCTGTCTCAAACAGATGCTGCAGGACAGCGTCCCTAATTTCTGTCTCAGACAGATGCTGCAGGACAGCGTCCCTCATTTCTGTCTCAGACAGATGCTGCAGGACAGCGTCCCTCTTTTCTGTCTCAGACAGATGCTGCAGGACAGCGTCCCTCATTTCTGTCTCAAACAGATGCTGCAGGACAGCGTCCCTCATTTCTGTCTTAAACAGATGCTGCAGGACAGCGTCCCTCATTTCTGTCTCAGACAGATGCTGCAGGACAGCGTCCCTCATTTCTGTCTCAAACAGATGCTGCAGGACAGCGTCCCTCATTTCTGTCTCAAACAGATGCTGCAGGACAGCGTCCCTAATTTCTGTCTCAGACAGATGCTGCAGGACAGCGTCCCTCATTTCTGTCTCAGACAGATGCTGCAGGACAGCGTCCCTCATTTCTGTCTCTAACAGATGCTGCAGGACAGCGTCCCTCATTTCTGTGTCAGACAGATGCTGCAGGACAGCGTCCCTCTTTTCTGTCTCAAACAGATGCTGCAGGACAGCGTCCCTTATTTCTGTCTCAAACAGATGCTGCAGGACAGCGTCCCTCTTTTCTGTCTCAGACAGATGCTGCAGGACAGCGTCCCTCATTTCTGTCTCAAACAGATGCTGCAGGACAGCGTCCCTCTTTTCTGTCTCAGACAGATGCTGCAGGACAGCGTCCCTCATTTCTGTCTCAAACAGATGCTGCAGGACAGCGTCCCTCATTTCTGTCTTAAACAGATGCTGCAGGACAGCGTCCCTCATTTCTGTCTCACACAGATGCTGCAGGACAGCGTCCCTCATTTCTGTCTTACACAGATGCTGCAGGACAGCGTCCCTCATTTCTGTCTCAAACAGATGCTGCAGGACAGTGTCCCTCATTTCTGTCTCAAACAGATGCTGCAGGACAGCGTCCCTCATTTCTGTCTCAAACAGATGTTGCAGGACAGCGTCCCTCATTTCTGTCTCAAACAGATGCTGCTGCAGGACAGCGTCCCTCATTTCTGTCTCTAACAGATGCTGCAGGACAGCGTCCCTCATTTCTGTCTCAGACAGATGCTGCAGGACAGCGTCCCTCATTTCTGTCTCAAACAGATGCTGCAGGACAGCGTCCCTCATTTCTGTCTCAAACAGATGCTGCAGGACAGCGTCCCTCATTTCTGTCTCAAACAGATGCTGCAGGACAGCGTCCCTCATTTCTGTCTCACACAGATGCTGCAGGACAGCGTCCCTCATTTCTGTCTCAAACAGATGCTGCAGGACAGCGTCCCTCATTTCTGTCTCTAACAGATGCTGCAGGACAGCGTCCCTCATTTCTGTCTTACACAGATGCTGCAGGACAGCGTCCCTTATTTCTGTCTCAAACAGATGCTGCAGGACAGCGTCCCTCATTTCTGTCTCAAACAGATGCTGCAGGACAGCGTCCCTCATTCCTGTCTCAAACAGATGCTGCAGGACAGCGTCCCTCTTTTCTGTCTCAAACATGCTGCAGGACAACGTCCCTCATTTCTGTCTCAAACAGATGCTGCAGGGCAGCGTCCCTCATTTCTGTCTCAAACAGATGCTGCAGGACAGCGTCCCTCATTTCTGTCTCAGACAGATGCTGCAGGACAGCGTCCCTCATTTCTGTCTCAAACAGCTGCTGCAGGACAGCGTCCCTCATTTCTGTCTCACACAGATGCTGCAGGACAGCGTCCCTCATTTCTGTCTCACACAGATGCTGCAGGACAGCGTCCCTCATTTCTGTCTCAAACAGATGCTGCAGGACAGTGTCCCTCATTTCTGTCTCAAACAGATGCTGCAGGACAGCGTCCCTCATTTCTGTCTCAAACAGATGCTGCAGGACAGCGTCCCTCATTTCTGTCTCACACAGATGCTGCAGGACAGCGTCCCTCATTTCTGTCTTACACAGATGCTGCAGGACAGCGTCCCTCATTTCTGTCTCAAACAGATGCTGCAGGACAGTGTCCCTCATTTCTGTCTCAAACAGATGCTGCAGGACAGCGTCCCTCATTTCTGTCTCAAACAGATGTTGCAGGACAGCGTCCCTCATTTCTGTCTCAAACAGATGCTGCTGCAGGACAGCGCCCCTCATTTCTGTCTCAGACAGATGCTGCAGGACAGCGTCCCTCATTTCTGTCTCAAACAGATGCTGCAGGACAGCGTCCCTCATTTCTGTCTCAAACAGATGCTGCAGGACAGCGTCCCTCATTTCTGTCTCAAACAGATGCTGCAGGACAGCGTCCCTCATTTCTGTCTCACACAGATGCTGCAGGACAGCGTCCCTCATTTCTGTCTCACACAGATGCTGCAGGACAGCGTCCCTCATTTCTGTCTCACACAGATGCTGCAGGACAGCGTCCCTCATTTCTGTCTCAAACAGATGCTGCAGGACAGCGTCCCTCATTTCTGTCTCACACAGATGCTGCAGGACAGCGTCCCTCATTTCTGTCTCACACAGATGCTGCAGGACAGCGTCCCTCATTTCTGTCTCAAACAGATGCTGCAGGACAGTGTCCCTCATTTCTGTCTCAAACAGATGCTGCAGGACAGCGTCCCTCATTTCTGTCTCAAACAGATGCTGCAGGACAGCGTCCCTCATTTCTGTCTCAAACAGATGCTGCAGGACAGCGTCCCTCTTTTCTGTCTCAAACATGCTGCAGGACAGCGTCCCTCATTTCTGTCTCAAACAGATGCTGCAGGGCAGCGTCCCTGATTTCTGTCTCAAACAGATGCTGCAGGACAGCGTCCCTCATTTCTGTCTCAGACAGATGCTGCAGGACAGCGTCCCTCATTTCTGTCTCAAACAGATGCTGCAGGACAGCGCCCCTCATTTCTGTCTCAGACAGATGCTGCAGGACAGCGTCCCTCATTTCTGTCTCAAACAGCTGCTGCAGGACAGCGTCCCTCATTTCTGTCTCACACAGATGCTGCAGGACAGCGTCCCTCATTTCTGTCTCACACAGATGCTGCAGGACAGCGTCCCTCATTTCTGTCTCAAACAGATGCTGCAGGACAGCGTCCCTCATTTCTGTCTCAAACAGATGGTGCAGGACAGCGTCCCTCATTTCTGTCTCACACAGATGCTGCAGGACAGCGTCCCTCATTTCTGTCTTACACAGATGCTGCAGGACAGCGTCCCTCATTTCTGTCTCAAACAGATGCTGCAGGACAGCGTCCCTCATTTCTGTCTCAAACAGATGCTGCAGGACAGCGTCCCTCATTCCTGTCTCAAACAGATGCTGCAGGACAGCGTCCCTCATTTCTGTCTCAAACAGATCCTGCAGGACAGCGTCCCTCATTTCTGTCTCAAACAGATGCTGCAGGACAGCGTCCCTCATTTCTGTCTCACACAGATGCTGCAGGACAGCGTCCCTCATTTCTGTCTCAGACAGATGCTGCAGGACAGTGTCCCTCATTTCTGTCTCAAACAGCTGCTGCAGGACAGCGTCCCTCATTTCTGTCTCACACAGATGCTGCAGGACAGCGTCCCTCATTTCTGTCTCACACAGATGCTGCAGGACAGCGTCCCTCATTTCTGTCTCAAACAGATGCTGCAGGACAGCGTCCCTCATTTCTGTCTCACACAGATGCTGCAGGACAGCGTCCCTCATTTCTGTCTTACACAGATGCTGCAGGACAGCGTCCCTCATTTCTGTCTCACACAGATGCTGCAGGACAGCGTCCCTCATTTCTGTCTCACACAGATGGTGCAGGACAGCGTCCCTCATTTCTGTCTCAAACAGATGCTGCAGGACAGCGTCCCTCATTTCTGTCTCAAACAGATGCTGCAGGACAGCGTCCCTCATTTCTGTCTCACACAGATGCTGCAGGACAGCGTCCCTCATTTCTGTCTCAAACAGATGCTGCAGGACAGCGTCCCTCATTTCTGTCTCAAACAGATGCTGCAGGACAGCGTCCCTCATTTCTGTCTCAAACAGATGCTGCAGGACAGCGTCCCTCATTTCTGTCTCAAACAGATGCTGCAGGACAGCGTCCCTCATTTCTGTCTCAAACAGATGCTGCAGGACAGCGTCCCTCATTTCTGTCTCAAACAGATGCTGCAGGACAGCGTCCCTCATTTCTGTCTCAAACAGATGGTGCAGGACAGCGTCCCTCATTTCTGTCTCACACAGATGCTGCAGGACAGCGTCCCTCATTTCTGTCTTACACAGATGCTGCAGGACAGCGTCCCTCATTTCTGTCTCAAACAGATGCTGCAGGACAGTGTCCCTCATTTCTGTCTCAAACAGATGCTGCAGGACAGCGTCCCTCATTTCTGTCTCAAACAGATCCTGCAGGACAGCGTCCCTCATTTCTGTCTCAAACAGATGCTGCAGGACAGCGTCCCTCATTTCTGTCTCAGACAGATGCTGCAGGACAGTGTCCCTCATTTCTGTCTCAAACAGCTGCTGCAGGACAGCGTCCCTCATTTCTGTCTCACACAGATGCTGCAGGACAGCGTCCCTCATTTCTGTCTCACACAGATGCTGCAGGACAGCGTCCCTCATGTCTGTCTCAAACAGAACATTACCATATAAAGTAAACTTTATCCACTCTCCTCTTCTTCGACTCGTGCGGGAGAGAGGGAGAGCAGAGCGCCATCAAGGAGCGAGTGTCTCTACACCCCCCCTAGGAAGAAAAAAACATTTCGCGCCCCCCCCCCCCCCCGAAAAAAACCCAAACACTATTGTATCCTTATTAACATACAAAGAAATATGAAAAAGAAAGAAATATAGATCAACTTACAACAAAGAATAACTTTATTACAATTTTTTTTAGTCTGCAACAGAAAATGAGGAAGTCGAGTCTTTCTTCTTCTCCCACCGTAGATTGTTTACGACCGCTCTTCTTCTGATAATCCTCCCTGCGCGCACTCTGACAATCAGGGCGCCACTGCCAACTACTGGAGTGGATGTGCAATTACACTTTAATCTCGTAAGGCAAAAAAACATTTTCTCAGCGGTCACCACCATTTGAGAACCACTGCTCTACACACACACACATCGCACCGCGTTTGTGTGAGTGACGCCATATGGCGAGGACGGTAATATTGCTTTGAATCATCCATCTTCAAAGCGCTTATCCAGGGGGGGTCACGGGTCCAGCAGCCCGAGAGGAGCGGAGACTCCCCGCGCTCTGACGGAGCGCCTCACACTCCCTCCGGAGTCTCACACCGTCACCCGATGGAGGAAGCTCATTTCAGCCCCTTGTACCCACGACCGTGTTCTTTCTGTCACGACCCAAAGCTCGTTACCACAGGTGAGGGGAGGAACGGAGATCTACCGGCAGGTGAGGGTAGGAACGGAGATCTACCGGCAAGTGAGGGTAGGAACGGAGATCTACCGGCAGGTGAGGGCAGGAACGGAGATCTACCGGCAGGTGAGGGCAGGAACGGAGATCTACCGGCAGGTGAGGGCAGGAACGGAGATATACCGACAGGTGAGGGGAGGAACGGAGATCTACCGGCAGGTGAGGGTAGGAACGGAGATCTACCGGCAGGTGAGGGCAGGAACGGAGATCTACCGACAGGTGAGGGCAGGAACGGAGATCTACCGGCAGGTGAGGGTAGGAACGGAGATCTACTGGCAGGTGAGGGCAGGAACGGAGATCTACCGACAGGTGAGGGCAGGAACGGAGATCTACCGGCAGGTGAGGGTAGGAACGGAGATCGACCGGCAGGTGAGGGGAGGAACGGAGATCGACTAGTAAATGGAGAGCTTCGCCTTTCGGCTCAGCTTCCTCGTCACCATGACAGTGAAGAGAGCGCAGACACAGGACGCACGCACATTTTGTGCACGTTCACCCCCCCGGTGTCAGAAGGTGAGTGATTTCTTCCGGGCGTGTTTCAGGTGATTATAGACCTACACAAACTCTGAAGGATTGACTGGATGGTTTATTTTGCTGTTTTTGGGTTCATAATCACCAGAATAGTGTAGAAACATGGAGTGAGTTTTTCATCATATGTCCCCTTTGACTGTCTCACTAACCAACTGAAGTCTTCCAGCGAAGCCTAAACACGAGTCAAAAGGAAGATATTTGGACTGAATGTGGATGAGAGTGAAATGTCTTCTGAAACTAAACCCTAATCCTAAATCACCTGCCGCCCGATGACATATTGCAATGTAGAACAAAGTGGAGATAGAGTATGATGACAAGCATGACAACCAAAGATCGAAGTGGTCCATTCACAAATACCACTGCTCATGCTTTCTTCCTCCTGTGGGGGCTCTGAAAGCATGACCAGAGAGGAAAAAAGGTTCAAGGTTCTTCCTGGTTTAGAAATTAGATTACCACCATAAACAAAGCAACAAAATCAATAAAGACAAAACAAGATGTGCAAACGTCTCTCATATAAATAGACTGCAGTCAACGCATTGTAGAGCACCGTGGTTAGGGTGGTGTGTAGGTGAGTACAGTATCAAATCCACTAGCACATGTACGTGGAGCTTCAGATGCCACTGGCATTGACACTTGAGACAAAAGGACCAGTGGGAGGAGGTTTGGAATAGAGGACGGTGGTGTCAAAAGTCCAACTTAATTTCAAAACTCAGAATCCCCCTTAGGTTAGAGGTCAGACCCAGTCCTGGAGCGAGCGCTTGCAGTGCACCAGCAACCGTGGCGCCCCTTTGCTCTGCAGCGTGTTGATGATGGCGTAAAGCAGTCCCAGGATGCACAGCACCAATACCAGTGGGATGGTCACCGTCAGGATGTTCATGGTCCGTTCCTCACTGTCGCCCACCTTTAGAACCACGTCCACTTCTTTGGTGTCTTCTTCCCGGCCCTCACGGTAGTCTTCATCTTCCTCACCGTCTGACCCTCTGTCACTATCTTTGTCCGTTCCATCGTGATCCATCCCATCCCGGTCTTTGCCCTTGTCACCATCACGTCCTGCATCTGGGTTGGACGGTGGGCTGTTCACATCTGTGTCAGTGTCTCTGTCTGGGTTCAGGTCCACGCTGCAACCCATGAAGTCTCTCAGAATAGATTTTGGGTAACCGGATTCACTTTTCATGCGATGGTTGTCAAACTTCCAGTATTTAGATCCTTTGTAAAAGAAGGTGTATGCTGGAAAAGAGTAGGGAAACGGAACATATCACCAGAGGAACATGAAAACATACAATTTACACTTTACAGGAATAGTTAGACTTTGTTGAAAATACACATCTTTGCCATGTTAGGATTAGTTGAAAACATTGATACCACATACCGCTGTCTGTCTGCTCGGTGTGATACTTGAGCAAGTAACTTTTAAACTCAGAATAAATGCACGAAAGAAGATGTAGCAGAAGAAGCAGACAGAATGAGCTAAAGCAGCTTAAATGTGATTTACCAAAGTGTTTGCTGCCATCTTCAAAGAAAATATCCCAAGCTTCTTGCTGGAGTCGGTGTTTTTGTAGCAGATATTTACTGGATACTATGGTAACTTCTGGTTATTTTCCAGTATTTGATGTGAAGTCTGACATGAGCAGTGACAAACTATTGCATATTAACCTGTCTCACGACACAAACACGCACGCACAGAGCTCACCCCCATCATTGCTGAGGAAGGCACCCTTGGGGGTGGAGGGCACTGACGATCCCCATACAGTGATTGGTTTTGGGTAGCCTCTGTCAGCCAAGCGTGACTGTTCATTGAAGCGCCAGTACCTGCAGCCAACAACAAAAATGGTTGATGAAAAAGGTGTTCGTGGTTTCGAGAACAATCAGATCTCATCTTCCGCCGAGGTGGAGGTAATGTAATCACCGCCATTTGTCTGTCTGTCCGTGTAACGTTTAGCAGGATAACTCAAAACGTTCTGGACGGATCTTGATGAAATTGTCAGAAAATATCGGGAATGTTACCAGGAACAGATTATTACATTGCGGTGGTGATACAGAAGAGTATGGAGCCACAGGAGTGGCACAATTAATTGGAAATACACGAGGAAATACAAAGACAATCAATAAAAGTAGCAACAATAAAACATATACAAATATGGAAATTAAAAGGAAAACCAGGCTCCAAACCTCCCAAAACAAACTGATTCGGCTACTCCTCAATCTGGGGCCCATGACCCACCTTCTTCCTGGACATTTTGCTAGCCTAAAATGGCTCAGGGTAGAAGACAGGGTTAAACAACTCAAAATGGGATTGGCATTTAAAATAGTCAATGCAGCTCTGCCCTCAGTCCCCTCAATCCCTGCATACCTGAATAAACACCTCCACAGATTTAGTGACACCCACAGCCACAACACTAGAGGGAGCTCAAACAACAGCCTAATTACCCCCTCCTATAGGACTAACATGGATAAATCATCTTTCTACAATACTGCCCCCCAAGGGTGGAACTGTTTGACTCCTGCCCTCAAAACATGCACCTCTTTGGCCTCCTTCAAAACGGCCCTAAAAATACACCTTTCAGGGGGACAGAAATGGAGATAGTCATCACGACTCTCTCCGGATCATAAATAAATATGACCGACGTGGACGAATTGAGAAGAGGCGTTCAACGAGAATACTAGCAATTGTTCAGTATGTGGAGGGAAATGTTCCAACAGGCTGTCTTTGAGGTTGGAGGAAGATGTCATGGAGAAATATCTACGCTGACGAAGGCAGACATGGATGAAGCTGAGTGACTAGAATATGCACCGACACACCCAGGGCAGCTGTATCTACCCCAGGGCAGCTGTATCTACCCCAGGGAAGCTGTATCTACCCCAGGGCAGCTGTATCTACGCTAGGGCAGCTGTATCTACCCTAGGGCAGCTGTATCTACCCTAGGGCAGCTGTATCTACCCCAGGGAAGCTGTATCTACCGCAGAGCAGCTGTATCTACCCCAGGGCAGCTGTATCTACCCCAGGGAAGCTGTATCTACCCCAGGGCAGCTGTATCTACCCTAGGGCAGCTGTATCTACCCCAGGGAAGCTGTATCTACCCCAGGGAAGCTGTATCTACCCCAGGGCAGCTGTATCTATGCTAGGGAAGCTGCATCTACCCCAGGGGAGCTGTATCTACCGCAGAGCAGCTGTATCTACCCCAGGGCAGCTGTATCTACGCTAGGGCAGCTGTATCTACCCTAGGGCAGCTGTATCTACCCCAGGGAAGCTGTATCTACCGCAGAGCAGCCGTATCTACCCCAGGGCAGCTGTATCTACGCTAGGGCAGCTGTATCTACCCTAGGGCAGCTGTATCTACCCCAGGGAAGCTGTATCTACCGCAGAGCAGCTGTATCTACCCCAGGGCAGCTGTATCTACCCCAGGGAAGCTGTATCTACCCCAGGGAAGCTGTATCTACCCCAGGGCAGCTGTATCTACCCCAGGGAAGCTGCATCTACCCCAGGGGAGCTGTATCTACCGCAGAGCAGCTGTATCTACCCTAGGGCAGCTGTATCTACCCCAGGGCAGCAGTACGGAGTGAATGAATAATGCACAGTGTAAAGCGTCTTTGAGTGTCCAGAAAAGCGTTCTATAAAACCAACGCGACATTACTACGATGCAATTTGTTTTTTCATTTTACATTCTTTTTGCATGATAGCAGGTGAGACGGCCCCCTCCGACACACGTCACTGATATATAATGTGTATCCGGTTAGCTAGTTGTGTTAGCCCAGACATGGGCAAACCCAGGCCCGGGGGCCATATGCGGCCCGTTGGTCTTTTTAATCCGGCCCGCCAAACTTGTCCAAATTATATCATTAAATAAAATTGTATTATAATTAAACCTCATTCAACCTCACACAAATACTCCATCCATCTGTTCTTGGTCCGGCCCATCTGTCAAATTTTAGAACCTATTGTGGCCCGCGAGTCAAAAAGTTTGCCCCCCCCTGTGTTAGATGGACCAATTGACACAACAGTGGGTCAGACCTGCAGAAAAATCTGGCTGTACCTGTTATCATTCTGGATTCAAGGGCAAAATGCTCTGGCTTGTTTGTTTGTCTGTAAATAATGAATACGAGTCATGGGTGGTACTCCGCCCTGCATGCATTGACCGTGCCCAGTGCCCTGGTACAGCAGACGGGACAGTCATTAGTTTAGCACAGACTTTGTGGGAAACCAAAGCGCTGCACATTATTTAATTTTGCATTGGCTCTGCATGAAATATTGGCGATCACCAAAGTCAGTTGGATTCACGAGTGTCTGGAAGCCAGATTAACAGATCATCCAGATATATTGAACCGCACTGCTGGCATTGTAAAAATACACTGCATTACATTTTAAAATAGACTCAACCAGCCGATGGTCATTAAATAATTAAACACGTACAGTGTTACCAGAAGTGAAATTAATGATATACAGTAGTAGTACACAATACAGGCAGTGGATGCCTGATTTGTTGACCGATTGTAGGCAACATTACCAGTCTCCTTGAAAGAAGTAAGTGTAGCCGGATGGCTCCCACCAGATGGCTGTGTCTATTCGATCATAGGGAATATCTCGGCCATAATCAACTAGCTCCAGTGGATAGCCTGGTTCCAAGTTAGCCTCCCTGAAAAGCCAGAATCTGTGTCCTGAAACGAGAAAAGGGGAGCTTCATGATCCTTTCTGGTGCACAGAGTCGTCCATGCCCACTCCAACCCCCCCACTCTGCTGCAGAACACACATTTAGTTTTCTGGCACAGGTTATGTTAAATAATTGAAACTGAGGGAGAAATTAAAAAAGAACATGCAGATAAACCAAAACAGCATTAACACACACTTGTAAATTAAATACATGCGATTATGATTTGTTGGCAAAAAAAATCCAAAAAGGATGACATCACTAAATAAGGAGTTTGGGTTTGCTTGTCTCCCGTGAACCTGAAGCTGATTTGTGGATGAAGGTCAGACAGAGGAGATTCCATTCCTCCTGCTACCATTACTTCTCTCTTCCCTCATAAACCCCGACGCCCATCAGTTAAAATCAAACCTCTTCACTCATTTGAGTGATTCAATGCTTCACATGCTACTGTATGTAGTCCTAGTCCTAGACTTTCTATTACGAGAGCAGAAGAGCACTTCGGGGACCTAAATGTCTAATTCATCGCTGCAGTGTAACTGTTGTTCATCTACAGGGGAACAATAAATGATGTAGTTAACTCATTCCATACCAAAACAGATATATACATCCATTTAAATCCATACCTTCGCGACCGCAACGTACATGTCAAGTACATTTTTTGTGGGGGTGGGGGACTCAGTGAATATCAGGCCTCTCTTATTCCGTGATGAGGACCGACACCCCTGAGTGGATGATCGCTGTTTATTACTATGTAATGGGAAGAAGAACCGGGAAGGGGGCAGAGAGGCGGAAAAATGCTGGAGCAGGAGCGATCTGAGGAGTATAAGCCGCTCACACTGGAGAGTATACGGCACGGTACGAAGAAGACAGCAACTGTTTAGGTGATTCAAGATGATGTTGATGATCATCATGGTGAATGGATCCAAGGAGTCGATCATCAACCCGGGCCCAGTGGCGGGAGTCGGCCTCAATCAAAGCATGTGTCACCACACACCACAAATCACGGGTCAACTGACGGTTTGGGTTTGGATTCTGGTTTGGATTGGAATGGATATAGTGAGCCTGGACCGAATTCGGTAGATGAGTGGTTCCCGTCTGGATCACCGAGGAGCAGCCGTTGTATAGTTGATATATTCATCCATCCATTTTCATCCGGGGCCGGGTCGCGGGGGCAGCAGCTTAAGCAGGGAAGCCCAGACTTCCCTCTCCCCGGCCACTTCCTCTAGCTCTTCCGGGGGGATCCCGAGGCGTTCCCAGGCCAGCCGAGAGACATAGTCTCTCGGCTGGCCTGGGTCTTCCCCGTGGTCTCCTCCCGGTGGGACGTGCCCTGAACACCTCACCAGGGAGGCGTTCAGGAGGCATCCTGAATAGATGCACCTCATCTGGCTTCTCTCAACGTGGAGGAGCAGCGGCTCTACTCCGAGCTCCTCCCGGATGACTGAGCTTCTCACCCTATCTCTAAGGGAGAGCCCAGCCACCCCACGGAGGAAGCTCATTTCAGCCGCTTATACCCGGGATCTCGTTCTTTGGTCACTACCCAAAGCTTGTGACCATAGGTGAGGGTAGGAACGAAGATCAACCGGTAAATCGAGAGCTTCTCCTTTCGGCTCAGCTCTCTCTTCACCATGACGGATCTGTGCAGAGTCCGCATCACTGCAGACGCTGCACCGATCCGTCTGTCGATCTCTCGCTCCATCCTTCCCTCAGTCGTGAACAAGACCCCGAGGTACTTGAACTCCTCCACTTGGGGCAGGATCTCCTCCCCGACCTGGAGGGTGCACTCCACCCTTTTCCGACTGAGAACCATGGCCTCGGATTTGGAGGTGCTGATTCTCATCCCGGCCGCTTCACATGCGGCTGGAACCGATCCAGTGAGAGCTGGAGGGCACGGCCTGATGAAGCCAACAGGATCACATCGTCTGCAAAAAGCAGCAACCCAATCCTGAGGTCACCAAACCGAACCCCCTCAACGCCCCGGCTGCACCTAGAAATTCTGTCCATAAAGGTTCTGAACAGAATCGGTGACAAAGGGCAGCCCTGACGGAGTCCAACCCGCACTGGAAATAGGTCCGACTTACTTCCAGCAATGCGGACCAAGCTCTGGCACCGGTCATATAAGGAGCGGACACCCCGTATGAGGGGGTCCGACACCCCGTACTCCCGGAGCACCCCCCACAGGACTCCCCGAGGGACACGGTCGAATGCCTTCTCCAAATCCACAAAACACATGTGGACTGGTTGGGCAAACTCCCATGCACCCTCAAGGACCCTGCCGAGGGTGTAGAGCTGGTCCACAGTTCCACGGCCAGGACGAAAACCACATTGCTCCTCCTGAATCCGAGGTTCGACTATCCGGCGGACCCTCCTCTCCAGTCCCCCTGAATAGACCTTACCAGGGAGGCTGAGGAGTGTGATCCCTCTGTAGTTGGAACACACCCTCCGGTCCCCCTTCTTATAAAGGGGGACCACCACCCCGGTCTGCCGATCCAGAGGCACTGCCCCCGATGTCCATGCGATGTTGCAGAGTCGTGTCAACCATGACAGCCCTACAACATCCAGAGCCTGTTAGTTGATATATGGTTTGTAAATAAATGAGTTTTTACATCAAAAGCTTCTTCTCAATGTTGTTGTTATTGTTTTCTAGAAGTAAACAACTGTTGAGATGTTTAATGTGTCACTAAAACAAAATATTAGAGTCAAAGTCAGCGATCTGCTTGAAATGTTTCTCTGTAGAAAAATATTTTTTGTGTAATTTTCTTGTTGAATTCTGCCTCTGTTCTCCGGCCAAAAACTCAGGAATGAAAAATGGGAGGAACACACCTTTTTGTCTTGATGCAGTAGGTTCGGTGTTTACATAGCTATAGTACACAATATTCTGCGTTTCTTCAAATATAGGTCAAAATAAGGGAAAACGTCTGGCACTGAGTGAGGTAACTACCTTATCAAGGCACAATTTAGCAGTAGTAATATAGGTGGAACATTTACTATTATGCACGGTAACAGCAGAAGTCTCTAAACTAAAACTGAAAAAAATCCAGGAATGCTTGAAACAGTACAATAAAAATTCTCAATCGTAGCAGTTTCAGAGCCCTGGCTAAATAAAGAGCAAACCTCAATGGTCCAGAACCAGGATATGATTTATTTACTCCTAATAGGTTAAACAAAAGAGGTAGTGATATCAGCATGGGGTGAATATATGTACATGTATGTGTATAATGTATAAGTCTGTGTCCTTTCCACACTCAGATCCACCTCCTCCTCAGTTCATTCCATCACCTGATCTCCCATCAGCCCTGCCCCCACACATACTCAGCTCAGACACCGCTCTCCTGCCAGATTGTTAGAGATGTTTCCTACCTTCAAGCCTTCCAAATGCTGCTGTTTTGTGATGTGTCTGTACTTGTATGTTTTTTGTATTTAGTCATTACTGTTACACGTAGCACGACTTCACAGAGAAACATTCCTGGTCTGAGAACCCTCACTGACAATAAACTACTTCTGATTCTGATTCTGATTCTGAAATTGCTCCTCCGTGTTTCGACCCTCTCGAGAGATCGGAAGTTTGAGAGAAATCTTGCAAGTTCTGAATCACGTGATGAGTTTCTTTACTTTGTTTTTAAGGCGGTGTCGATCTTTTACAGAAAGATAAATATAGAAATTATTGAGATGTGTTCTCATATGCCGAAGGACGAGGACGAGGACGAAGATGAGCCAGATGTAACCTCTGTGAGTATTGATTATTGTTACAGGGCAGCCTGCGGAATCCCCCAAACCTAGAGAGGCCCTGAGGTCACCAGAGGCGTCCAGATGGGAGCAGGCTATGGCAGAGGAGATGAACTCTCTCAAAGAAAATGAGACATTTGAACTGACTACATTACCTGAAGGTAGAACCACTGTAGGTGGAAAATGGGTGTACACACTTAAAGAAAACGAGCAGGGGAAATTATTTAAAGCTAGATTTGTGGCAAAGGGATATAGTCAAACAGAAGGAATAGACTACCAAGAAACATTTGCACCTACAGCTAGCATTACATCTGTGCGCGCGCTTATGCAGATCGCTGCTCAGAATGATCTCATCGTTCACCAAATGGACGTTAAGACGGCATACTTGCACAGTGTGTGCACAGAAAATGTACTGAACAGGAAACTGTGATTGTCATCATTTGGGTAGATGATTTAATAATCGCTGCCAGCAACTCCGAACTACTTGATGCATTCAAGAAACAATGAGGTCAAAATTCAACATGAAGGATTTGGAGAAAATATCCTATTTTTTTGGGATACAGTTTGAACAAAAAGAAGGTGAGATCAGGATGAACCAGAAAAGATACATTGAAAGGACGCTTGAACGTTTTGGAATGTCTGAGTGCAAACCCCGATCTACACCTTGTGAGTTCAAAACAGACACGACAATTATGGAAGAAAATGACGAGCATGAGACTGTTAATCCCAGAGAGTACCGGGAAATTGTGGGCAGTCTTATTTATGCCATGGCGTGCACAAGAGCAGATATAAGCTGGGTTGTTAGCAGACTTTCCCAAACTCTAGCACAACCAAAAAGGGAAGATTTGGTGACTGCAAAACACATCCTCAGATATCTAAAAGGCACAACGGACTATGAGTTAGTCTTTAAGAAAAACACTGAAGAACTTAAACTAGTTGCATTTAGCGATGCTGACTGGGCATCTTCAGTACACGACAGACGCAGTACAACAGGGTACTGTTTTGCTCTCACAAAACAAGGTCCAGTGATTTCTTGGAAGTCAAAGAAACAGCCAACCGTGGCTTTATCAACTTGTAATAACATTGCTCTAACATCTACTACACAAGAAAGCATGTACTTAACCCAACTACTAAATGGAATGGACAATAAAACGTACACATGTACAACAATATTTGGAGACAATCAAGGAGCAATTGCTCTAACCAAAAATCCAGTGAACAGACAGAGGTCAAAGCATATCGATGTAAAATATCATTTTATTCGAGATGCCATGACAGGGGGAAGGATACATGTCATGTACTGTCCATCAGAAAATATGACAGCAGACATACTGACAAAACCTCTACCAAGAGCAAGAATACTTAAGTTTCATTCCTGGTTCTTTGGAAATGTGTAGATGTGTGTAAATAGCATGAGAACAAGGGGGGGTGTTAGATGTGTGTTCTCATATGCAGAGTTATTTTCTGTAGTTATTTTATGTGCTTTTATTTTGTACTGCATGAAGCAGCCTTTATGTTGAAGGCCATAATGTTGATAGCCACTTCCACACCTCACTTCCTGTACCCACGGGATTCGTACTGACAGTTGTGATGTTCCCTCCTGAATTGTACGGGTGAAATAAATACGAGGACGAAGAAACGATTTGTCGACATTTATTTCCACCATGGGAGACGAAGCAGAGAATGCTACGAGAGCAGCAAGATGAGATCTGAAATGATAAACGCATGCTGGAAGAATCTGTGGCCTGAAGGGCTTTTTCAATAAGGACATTTAAAGTGCAGCCGTAACCACGTCCGTGCAACTGGCTAAGCTCTGAGGCGGGGAGGGTTCCGAGGACGACGCTCTGATAGACGAGCGTGCTGCCCCCATGAATGATGATGACGTGAGGGAGATGAGTAAGGAATTACTAACACAAGAACAAGATTCCGAAAATGAAGAAGAGTCCAAGGAGTTATCTGGGTTAACGAGAGAACGCCTAGCAGACTTAATACACCTACGGTGATTGTGATTTCATCTGTATTTTTATTGATATTATATTGTATCTGTATTTCATTGTTATTTAGTGAAGCACTTTTGACTTCTCCTGTGAAGGGTGCTATATAATACCTTTCAACATTTTGCATATTCAGCGCATAAGGCTCTTGTTCTTACTGGAGGACAAGCAAGTCTTAAAAAAACAATCAGATCTTCCATAAAGGAGACAAAAAAGCAACAGTAGACGGAGGACATGTTCCAGCATGAGGCTAATATACGTAGCTTTGCAGCCAGCATGTTTTGACAATCTAGATTCTAGATAGTAACTATCTCACTTTTCACTCACTTTCATTCTGTCCCACTCTGTGTTAGGGACATAATAATTCTCCCCCTAGTGAGTAGATTCTTTGGTGGTGATGTCTCACTTTGAGAATGGGCACTCAGTGAGGTCCAGACTAGAGTCAGTCTCGACCCAAAAGTATTTCAGCAACTCATGATGTAATAACGGCTCATAATGTAATAAAATCATGAGCGCATAATTTAATTACGTATTTGCTTATAATGTAACAATAGTATTATGAGTCCAGGCTGATGGCGCTCATAATGTAATAACAGCTCATGATGTAATAATAGCTCATGATGTAATTACAGTTCATGATGTAATTACAGCTCATGATGTAATTACAGTTCATAATGTAATAACAGTTCATGATGTAATTACAGCTCATGATGTAATAACAGCTCATGATGTAATTACAGTTCATGATGTAATTACATCTCATGATGTAATTACAGCTCATGATGTAATAACAGCTCATGATGTAATTACAGTTCATAATGTAATAACAGTTCATGATGTAATTACAGCTCATGATGTAATAACAGCTCATGATGTAATTACAGTTCATGATGTAATTACAACAGCTCATGATGTAATAACAGCTCATGATGTAATTACAGCTCATGATGTAATTACAACAGCTCATGATGTAATTACAGCTCATGATGTAATAACAGTTCATGATGTAATTACAGTTCATGATATAATTACAGCTCATGATGTACTTACAACAGCTCATGATGTAATTACAACAGCTCATGATGTAATTACAACAGCTCATGATGTAATAACAGCTCATGATGTAATAACAGTTCATGATGTAATTACAGTTCATGATGTAATAACAGCTCATGATGTAATTACAGCTCATGATGTAATAACAGCTCATGATGTAATAACAGTTCATAATGTAATAACAGCTCATGATGTAATAACAGCTCATGATGTAATTACAGCTCATGATGTAATTACAGCTCATGATGTAATAACAGTTCATGATGTAATTACAGCTCATGATGTAATTACAGCTCATATGTATGTTAGCAAGGCGGCATGAGCGGAGGGTGGCGAGTAGAAAACCAGAGAGCAGAGGGAGTCCTCAAGTGGTCCACGACATGCTTTATTTCGTGCAAATACGTGACCTCACCACATCCCCAGCACCCAAACAGGTGCATTCGCAGCAGACGCTGGGTCCTCGCTCCTCCGGCAGTCCCGACATGCCGGGAGTCTGCCACTATTTATGCACCTGGTCTAAATTGAGCAATCCCATTACCACCAAACCACCCCCATCTGGTTTCCCCCTTGGTTTGGCCCGGAACTCTTTTCAGCGGCGACTGTTCCCCTTTTGGCCAAATGCCGCCACCCTGGACACAAGAGCACGTAAGTGGACCGGAACGAACAGCCTGTTCGTTACATTTCCCCCTCCCTCTCCAAGGCAAAGCCCCCATTCTCCGAGCCTCTGGAGAGACAGTCCGCCACCACATTCAACTTGCCCGGGCGGTACCGGACATCAAAGTCATATGGCTGCAGGGACAGGTACCATCCCGTGATGCGGTTGTTGGCGTCCTTCATCCTATGCAGCCACTGCAGAGCGCGGTGATCCATCTCCAACTCGAAGTGACGTCCAAGCAGATGGTACCTGAGAGAATCAACGGCCCATTTTACGGCCAAGCATTCCTTTTCAACCGTTGAGTACCTCGTTTCACGGTTCAGCAGCCTCCGACTGAGGAAGACAACCGGTCTCCGCTCCTCCTCCTTCAACTGGATCAGGACGGCCCCCAGTCCACTTCGAGAAGCGTCCGTCTGAAGGATAAAGGGCTGGCTGAAGTCTGGACTGCGCAGGACCGGCCCCGTACAGATAGCCCCCTTCAGGTCGTGGAAGGCCCGCTCGCACTCCTCAGTCCAACGCACCCTACTGGGAGCTGCCTTCCTTGTCAAATCCGTTAACACCACAGCCCTTTCGGAAAAATTAGGCACAAACTTCCGATACCACCCAATCAGGCCAATAAACCCTCTCACCCCCTTTTTCGTGGTGGGGACCGGGAATGAACGAATGGCCTCCATCTTGTCCACCTGTGGCTTGATCCTCCCAAAGCCGATGGTAAAGCCAAGGTACCGTACTTCCCGATGGGCCACCGCACACATTCGGGGGTTGATGGTGAGACCAGCCGCCCTGATCCTCTGCAAAACCTCCTGGAGGTGGTGCAGGTGTTGTTCCCAGGAGTTACTGTACACCACCACATCGTCCAGATAGGCCGCCGAGAAATCAGACACGTCTCGCAGAAGGTGGTCCATGAGGCGCTGGAAGGTTGCCGGTGCCCCCTGCAGACCAAATGGCATGACTTTGAATTGGTACATACCAAATGGTGTCTTGAATGCCGACAGCTCCCTTGCTTCCGGGGCCAGCGCCAGTTGCCAATAACCCTTGCTGAGGTCCAAGGTGGTGATGTAAACCGCTCCTCCCACTCTCTCCAGCAAATCGTCGATACGTGGCATTGGATACGGATCAAAGTTGGAAACCGCATTCAGGTACCTGTAATCAATGCAAAACCGCAACGAGCCATCCTTCTTAGGGACCAGTACGATGGGACTACACCACTCGCTACTGGACTCCTCAATGACTCCCAGTTCCAGCATCAGCCTGATTTCTGTCCATAATACCGGCACCAACCGCTCTGGTATCCGGTAACTCCACCGACGAACTGGGGCATCCATCTTCAACCGTATCGTATGCTGGACCAATGAAGTGAAACCCGGGGTTTCCTTGAGAAGAGCAGGGTCCAGCAATGGCTTAATCGATTCCTGCTGAGAGGGGGAGCGGTGGGAGAAGTCAACCACAGCCACCTCCTCAGCACTGGTTGGGAAATACTTCTCAGTAACTTCTTCATCCCGCACCGCTCTGACTAATAACTGTGGTGCTGGCTCGGCCTGGACATGAAACTCCTTCAACAGGTTCACATGAAAACCTGATGTTTCTTTCTCCTCTCTGGCATATGGAGTTCATAGGTTACTTTCCCAACCTGTCTAGTAACGTCATACGGTCCGTGCCACTTAGCAAGCAGTTTGTTCTCACTTGTCGGCAACAGTAACAGTACCTTCTGGCCCAGACTGAAGACCCTATTTTTAGCCTTCTGGTCAAACCAGGTTTTTTGACGCTGCTGCACCTCCTTTAGGTTCTCCTCAGCCAGGGCCTCCATAGCCTCCAACCGCTCCCTCATCTTAATGACGTAGGCTATGATGTTGTCGCCCTCAGTCTCCGTTCGCTCCCAGTAGTCCCTCAGAAGATCCAGGGGTCCCCGCACCTGGCGCCCGTACAGCAGTTCAAAAGGCGAGAATCCGGTAGATGATTGTGGGACTTCCCGGTAGGCAAACAGCAGATACGGCAGCCACTGGTCCCAGTCAGCGCCTGTGCTGGAGACAAACTTGCGTAGCATACGCTTCAGAGTCTGGTTATAGCGCTCTACCAACCCGTCCGTTTGGGGATGATACGGTGTGGTCCTAATCCCCTTTTCCCAGACCACACCTATCACCCCCAAAGGACTTACTTGGCTGGGTGCTGCGCGGCTCCCGTCCAAAGTAGCCTGCTATGGACCCTCTCCGTGCTGACAGAAAAGCCTCCGCCAGACGCGCTGCTCCATCCGCGGTGGCCGGATCCCGCTCCCGGATCCATACTTTGAGCTCGGGGTTCACCATGCGGAGAAACTGCTCCATAACGAGCTTCTCCATCATGACCCCTACTCTCGCCCCTACCGGCTGGAGCCACCGGGTTAACAAGTCCTTCAACCGCACATACAGCTCCCGCGGGGTCTCATCCGGCTCAATTGCCAGCGACCTGAAGCGTCTCCGATAGGTCTCGGCTGTTATTTCATACTTGGCCAGGATAGCGTCTTTCACCTTGTCATAATCCTCTGAATCATGCCTGTCCATCCCTACAAAGGCGCTACGTGCCTTCCCAGTCAGCAAGGGCACCAGGCGGACTGCCCACTCTCCTTCTGGCCAGCGACCCACTTGGGCCATCCGTTCAAACGTGATGAGGAAATGTTCAATATTATCCTCTGGCATCAGCACCGGCAGTTTGGGCTCCCTTTGCCGTCGGCCGCCATAGCCCCCACTGGCGCTAGGTTCCTCTGCCTCCCCATCATCCTCATCTTCATCCCTGCGCACCCTTCTCTCGGCGCGCCCCGACCGCCGAACCTGCTGCTAATAACAGCCCATGATGTAATAACAGCTCATGATGTAATAACAGCTCATGATGTAATAACAGCTCATGATGTAATAACAGCCCATGATGTAATAACAGCTCATGATGTAATAACAGCTCATGATGTAATAACAGCTCATGATGTCTTATACTATAAAAGTGTTGCGTTATCACCATTTGCTTTACCTTTGCTATTCCTGCAGGGTGAAAGGACATACTTCGCCTCTGTGATTGTCTGGATGCAAGCAAAATCACACAATTTCTGCAGAATGTTGTGGAGCATGAAGCCCATAACCATCCATAACAGCCACATCTTCACTTCACTTCACTTCACTTCACTTCACTTTTATTGTTTTGTCCCTCGGAGGGCAATTTGTTTTACAGCAGTTCCACACACCTTCTACAACATTCAAGGGACACGTAAGAGACAAGAGTTGAGCAGCATCGTTGTACAGGTATATAGTGTACGTGATAAAAACAGTGCAAACCGGTTACTTCCATACAAGTACACAGGCAGGCTCACCTCCTCTCTGTGGCATTCAGGGCCCTGATGGAGAGTGGGACAAAAGAGAACTTACATCTATTTCTAGTAACCGGGGGGAGTGCCAGTCGAGCCCCCGATGGGAGCATCTTATATTCCGGATTTAGGGGATGATTTGTGTTCCTGCGGATCGACTTGGCTTTCTTCAGCAGGTGAAGCTGAAGAACTTCATCCAGACTGCTGAAGTTCACCCCGGCTACCTTCGATGCTACACGGACGATGTTCCTCAGGCAGTTCTTGTCCTTGATGGCGAGGTTACCGTACCAACAGATAGCCGAGAAGGTGAGGACGGATTCGATGAAGGCACAATAAAACATCTTCCTCAGGCAGAAGAGTCGCTGCTGGCCTTTCTTGCAGAGCATCTCACAGTTCACATCAAATTTGCAGCTGGATCGTGTTAAAGGCTGATGAGAAGTCCACAAAGAGCAGTCTGGCGTGGTTCCTGTTGCCTTCTAGGTACTTGTACACAAGGTGGAGCAGTGTAGCAGTGGCATCTTGTACCCCCCTATCAGCTCTGTAAGCAACCTGAAGAGGGTCCAGCAAGTCCTCAGTTTTAGATCAAAGCTCTGCTTTCACCAGTTTCTCAAACTGCTTCATGACCGTAGACGTCAGAGCCACCGGCCGGAGGTTCCTGAGTGTGGTCGGTTTGCTGGTTTTGGCAAGAGGCTCCACCACAGAGCGCTTCCATGAAGACGGCACCTTCTGCTGGGACGGGGACATGTTAAAAATGAAAGTAAAAATAGGGCTGTACGCATCCTTGATGTTGCTATAGCAGAGGTCGAGGGTCTTGTTGTGCCTGGTGGGGCATGTGACGTACTGGTGGAAGTCTCTCAGCGTGGTCTTCAGGGTCCAGTGGTTCATGTCGCCGAGGATGATGTGAGGAGCGTCTGGGGAGATCGTTTGCAGCCTCTGTGTGACCCGGTGTATTTGCTCACAGGCGTTTCTCTCGTTAGCCCTCGGGTGTATATACACCAGAGTCACAAATATCTGGGGGAATTCCCGAGGCAGATAAGGAGGGCGTAGAGAAACGGAGAGCAGTTCGATGTCCGCAGTGCAGAGTCTCTGCACACTGATGAATAGAATTCACTTACAGACAGAGGTCTGCGTTTGACTATGCTTTGTCCATAGGTGGGCAGTGGCTCAGTGGGCTGGGAAGCGGAGAAGTCCGCCGCTGTCCCGGTTCGAGTCCCAGCTCTGGTGGAATGTGGAGTGTGGGCTGGTGACTGGAGAGGGGCCAGTCTGCCTCCAGAGCACTGCCGAGGTGCCCTTGTGCAAGGCACCGTCCCCGCTAACGGCTCCAGGCGCCTTCACCCTGCTCCCTCTCCGTGTGCTAGGCCCCTTTGATGCACGTGTTAGAGTGTGGTTGTTTCAAGGGGCCCGTCGTTCTAGGGTGAAAACGCGATTTCATTGTGTGTCAGCAGATGATGATTAATAAAAAGTATTTCATTTAGGTGGCGCTACAGTAACACGGTGGATTACGAAAGAGCGAATGGGTAGTTTAAAGGAGACATATTCTACCCTTTTTCCACAAGTTAATGCAGTTCTCAGGCACCGTTACCATTGTTACATGATGAGATGTTATTACATGATGAGATGTTATTACATATGAGCTGTTATTACATGATGAGCTGTTATTACATGATGAGCTGTTATTACCTGATGAGCTGTTATTACATGATGAGATGTTATTACATGATGAGCTGTTATTACATGATGAGACGTTATTACATGATGAGATGTTATTACATGATGAGCTGTTATTACATGATGAGACGTTATTACATGATGAGACGTTATTACATAATGAGATGTTATTACATGATGAGATGTTATTACATATGAGCTGTTATTACATGATGAGCTGTTATTACATGATGAGATGTTATTACATATGAGATGTTATTACATATGAGCTGTTATTACATGAGCTGTTATTACCTGATGAGCTGTTATTACATGATGAGATGTTATTACATGATGAGCTGTTATTACATGATGAGACGTTATTACATGATGAGATGTTATTACATGATGAGCTGTTATTACATGATGAGACGTTATTACATGATGAGATGTTATTACATGATGAGATGTTATTACATGATGAGATGTTATTACATATGAGCTGTTATTACATATGAGCTGTTATTACATGATGAGATGTTATTACATGATGAGATGTTATTACATATGAGATGTTATTACACGGTGGATTACGAAAGAGCGAATGGGTAGTTTAAAGGAGACATATTCTACCCTTTTTCCACAAGTTAATGCAGTTCTCAGGCACCGTTACCATTGTTACATGATGAGATGTTATTACATGATGAGATGTTATTACATATGAGCTGTTATTACATGATGAGATGTTATTACATGATGAGCTGTTATTACCTGATGAGCTGTTATTACATGATGAGATGTTATTACATGATGAGCTGTTATTACATGATGAGACGTTATTACATGATGAGATGTTATTACATGATGAGCTGTTATTACATGATGAGACGTTATTACATGATGAGACGTTATTACATAATGAGATGTTATTACATGATGAGATGTTATTACATATGAGCTGTTATTACATGATGAGCTGTTATTACATGATGAGATGTTATTACATATGAGATGTTATTACATATGAGCTGTTATTACATGATGAGCTGTTATTACCTGATGAGCTGTTATTACATGATGAGATGTTATTACATGATGAGCTGTTATTACATGATGAGACGTTATTACATGATGAGATGTTATTACATGATGAGCTGTTATTACATGATGAGACGTTATTACATGATGAGATGTTATTACATGATGAGATGTTATTACATGATGAGATGTTATTACATATGAGCTGTTATTACATATGAGCTGTTATTACATGATGAAATGTTATTACATGATGAGATGTTATTACATATGAGATGTTATTACATATGAGCTGTTATTACATATGAGATGTTATTACATGATGAGATGTTATTACATATGAGATGTTATTACATATGAGCTGTTATTACATGATGAGCTGTTATTACCTGATGAGCTGTTATTACATGATGAGATGTTATTACATGATGAGCTGTTATTACATGATGAGACGTTATTACATGATGAGCTGTTATTACATATGAGCTGTTATTACATGATGAGATGTTATTACATGATGAGATGTTATTACATGATGAGATGTTATTACATATAAGATGTTATTACATATGAGCTGTTATTACATGATGAGCTGTTATTACCTGATGAGCTGTTATTACATGATGAGATGTTATTACATGATGAGCTGTTATTACATGATGAGACGTTATTACATGATGAGATGTTATTACATGATGAGATGTTATTACATGATGGGATGTTATTACATATGAGCTGTTACATTATCAGTGCTACAAGTACGTAGTGAATAAATAGGTCTGAGGAGTGTTTTAGTTTTCATTGTTGAAAGAAAGAAAGCTTTATTTCTCATTGATACACTGCAAGCACACAATGAAATTATCTTTACACCCTAGTACAACGGGCCCCATGAAACAACCACACACATGCAGAGAGGGAGTAGGGTGAAGGCGCCGCCATGATCAGCGCACCCGGAGCAGTTTGAGGGTACGGTGCCTTGCTCAAGGGCACCTCAGCAGTGCTCTGGAGGTAGACTGGCCCCTCTCCAGCCACCAGCCCACACTCCACATTTCATCCGGGCTGGGACTCGAACCGGTGAACCGGTGGACATCTGTGCTTCCCACTGCCGTATGTAACTATACAAATCAGGCTTGGCCAAAGTTAGGAAAACATATTCTGGGAGTTGTTGATGAGTGTGTACCCATTAAGGGTACCCATTAAGGGTGCCCATTAAGGGTTGTGAGCCTTACCTTTAAAGAAGACGAACCTGCCATCATGCCTCTCATAGGCAGCGTCTATATCTCCAGGAAGACCCCTCCAGAAGTGATTAATGGGCATGGGGTAGTTATCCAGAACCCTGTTCCTACGAACCCGCCAGAACCAACGGCCCTGAGGGGGCAACATTAGGAAGTGTTTTAGAATGTTTTTCTAAATCAGTTCAGGTTGAAATCCTCAATAGTTTCTCAATTTCGCTGAGTCCTAAATGTTATAAACAAATCCAAAGAGACCAAATAAATGTGCAATATCTGCCTCATACCTCAGCTGATTGTCCTCGTGAGTATCTGAATGTCATAATGCTGCAAACGTATGTCAAACACACTGAGGTCGGCAGGATAACGGCAGTAGAACACTGGCCGGCTATGAGTTCCTGCTGGCTTCATCACATTCCTTATTTCTCTCCATCTTGATCACAACCTGCTACAAAATTCTCTTTAGAAAGACATTCATGTTTTCACAGTCAAGTCTGCATCATAACGCAAGGAAATCACCAGTAGTCCATTTCTAAAGACTCACAGCGACTGTAAACGCCGTGTACATAAGCGTGAGACACATTTACACGAGGAGTCCGCAGACAGTCAGTAGTTCGCTTGCCTCGGATAACAGAACTATCAAATGCTCGGAACAGCTTCCTTCATGCAGAGCAAACGGCGCGGGGACAGAATGGATATGAGTTGTTCTCCCTTCAGAGATAGGGAACAAGTTCAGACCCGACAGAGCTCCGGACATGAACCACAGTGAGACTATGAGTGGGACTAGACCCAAACAGAACCGTACAGAAGTCTGAAGCAGTGACGACTACAATCAATAAAAGAAGCTTGAAGCTTCATTGACTGCAATGTTAACAACAATTTCAAAGTGATTCAGAATCCAGGATCATCACCAAAATGTTCTCAACTGTTCCTGGTAAGATACTGAAAATGCCATCGAGATCCGTCCAAACGTTTTTGAGTATCTCGCTAACAGAGACAAACAAACGGCAGCGAAAACACAACCTGGCGGAGAAAATGACGCACAAAATGCAAAAAATTCACCTTTCGGGGGGGGGGGGGGGGGCAGAAACAGAGATAGTCATCACGACTCTCTACGGATCAATCACCCCCCCCTTTTTTGTCCACCTACGTTGTACTTATTATGTGTATTTTTAATGTAATACATGCTACTGTTTGACTGTACTTGGACTGTAATACATACTACTGTTTGACTGTACTTGTACTGTAATACATGCTACTGTGTGACTGTACTTGTACTATAATACATGCTGCTGTTTGACTGTACTTGTACTGTAATACATGCTACTGTTTGACTGTACTTGTACTGTAATACATGCTATTGTGAGACTGTACTTGTACTGTAAAACATGCTACTGACTGACTGTACTTGTACTGTAATACATGCTACTGTGAGACTGTACTTGTACTGTATTACATGCTGCTGTTTGACTGTACTTGTACTGTAATACATGCTATTGTGAGACTGTACTTGTACTATAATATATGCTACTGTTTGACTGTACTTGTACTGTAATACATACTACTGTTTGACTGTACTTGTACTGTAATACATGCTACTGTGAGACTGTACTTGTACTGTAATACATGCTACTGACTGACTGTACTTGTACTGTAATACATGCTATTGTGAGACTGTACTTGTACTGTAATACATGCTACTGTGTGACTGTACTTGTACTGTAAAACATGCTGCTGTTTGACTGTACTTGTACTGTAATACATGCTACTGTGTGACTGTACTTGTACTATAATACATGCTACTGTGTGACTGTACTTGTACTATAATACATGCTGCTGTTTGACTGTACTTGTACTGTAATACATGCTACTGTTTGACTGTACTTGTACTGTAATACATGCTATTGTGAGACTGTACTTGTACTGTAATACATGCTACTGTGAGACTGTACTTGTACTGTAATACATGCTGCTGTTTGACTGTACTTGTACTGTAATACATGCTATTGTGAGACTGTACTTGTACTATAATACATGCTACTGTTTGTACTTGTACTGTAATACATGCTACTGTTTGTACTTGTACTGTAATACATGCTACTGTGTGACTGTACTTGTACTGTAATACATGCTACTGTGTGACTGTACTTGTACTGTAATACATGCTACTGTTTGTACTTGTACTGTAATACATGCTACTGTGTGACTGTACTTGTACTGTAATACATGCTACTGTGTGACTGTACTTGTACTGTAATACATGCTACTGTTTGTACTTGTACTCTAACATTCTATCTAATAGATATATTCAATGTGACGCTTGTTATGTGTCGTTCTTAAGTTCTCTGCCATGAAATACAAGCAGCTTGTCTTTAAACTCCACCTGAAAGTAGCTGAATGAATATTCATGAATTACCGCTCACAATAATACGCTAACGCTGAAGCAGCTCCAATTCACTGGTTTAGCAGGTCTCTGGGCTCAACGCAACGCAGTACATCGTCAGAAACTACGAACGTGAAGCTGCTGCTGATCGGGACGTCCGTTTTAACACCGATTGCTGCTATCTGGACGCGCTTCACGGATGTGAATGAAAGCCAAAATACAAAAATAGCCGTCTGGTCATGTGCAGCGAATGTGCAGCCGAGCCTCATAAGTGCTGCTCAGAGTCAGACACTTCCTGTCCAACGTAGGAGATATTTATACACTGATCTTGTGCATCGGCTACTTGTACCACAATCTATCTGTGACAACACTCCAAACAAAACCCCCACGAGACCGGCGTTACAGCAGTCGTCATGTCGCTCTCCATTTCACCATTTACATGTGCTGGGGGGGGGGGGGGGGGTCTCGTTAAAATGTGACTGACCTGCTACTGCCAATCACTGTTAAATGCCAAAAGTGTGACATTTGTTAAAGTTTGCAGTAAATTCTGGGTGTCCAGCTCTGTCTAATATCAGGGAACCAAAAGCTGGACGCACTCAAACACATCACCGCTTACCTTTCTGGTGCTGCACTAATACGAGGATTAAACATTCCTACTGACACTTTTCAGATATTTCCATGTACTCGTACACTTCAGACAAGGTGCAAACAAACACCTTGGAGCAACGTGTAGGCCATTTCAGAACAAAAAGCAAAAATCATTTCTTTTAAATTCATGATCTTTAGGCTTCTGAAGATCATACGAGCTCCAAGGACAGTCAGGTTCTTCAAATGAAGATCCAGATTTCGGGGTTTTTTGAGGGACTTCACATGACAGAGGTTTTCCTTATGGGTGAAATCATCATTTAATTCCCGATCACATAAATATTATGACGAGGAACGTGTAATGCCAAAACGCATATGTGGAATCGGAAAACAACTACGGGGTAACTATATCAGATCATAGAGACCAGCAAAGCACAGCTAAATGATCTGTGCTGGCGTGTCTCTCTGGCGTATTCCTGCTGCTTCGTCGTATAGTTCATGTTTTCTTGTGGTGTCCGGAGGCCCCTGAAGGAAACACCGGGCCACACCCCACCACTTTAACGGTGTTCCATCTCATAGAACATACCAGCTGGTTTACAATCCACCTGATTGAGAGCAGACCACTCGCTCGCCATGCACACGCCATTAGCCTCCTATTGACTCAGCTAACCTGTGAGGAAATCACCTCGGATGTCTAATGAAGTATTATTAATCTGAACGTGTCGCTCTAGCTCGTTGTGATCATTGACTGAATCGAGATAGCAGTGGCAGAACTGAAAAGGACATTAGTTCTTGACCCTCAAACCATTTACCTTGAAAACAAACATCTCCCCTCGGAGCATGGCAACAGCGTCAAAGTTTCCTTCACAGATATTGGGTCCATAGTGATCTGGTCTTTCAGTGGTCCTGGGGCGGTCAGGGTGCCGGGGAGGTGTTTGAGGTGGCCTGGCGGTCACTGTGGGCAGGGCCTGGGCGGGGCCACTGTCTGGTTGACCTGCAGGAAGAAACAAGGAGGGTTTATCATTCTAACATTTTACCATTTTACCATTTTACCAGGATCTGGGACGAGTGTTTGAGACACACACTGCCTAATTACAGCAAACCTATTTGGAGTTATATACAAAAGCTTTTTTATTATTTTTTTCAGGAGAGTCAGGACAATAATCTCACCGTAGATCTGTTGGATGCCTCGGCGGTCATCATCAGGCAGCTGGAAGTTCTCAGTCTCCATCCACTGGTAGAACGGAGCCATGATGGCCAGTGGGTTGTTGGAGTGCTCTAAGCCCAGAGCGTGGCCCAGTTCATGGACTGCCACCAGGAAGAGGTCATTGCCTGCAAAGACTCACATATTAATGATGTGAATCCATCCCTGTTTGTGTTGCATGGCCTTGTGGGAGGAATTGTTTGAGGCTACACGACATGAAAGAAGTGTGTTGATGAAAAAAACCAGGAATACAAAAGCTGCACGTCAGAGTGGATCTCGCTGCTAAATACGGGCAGTCAATATCACAATCACAAACTAGAAAGACAACCAGAGACTGCAGACCCCGCCTCCAATAGACTATTGGATCTTGTGAGACAGTAAACAGGGCTTCCGGATCAGAGGGGCCAAACCTGCTCTAGCTTGCTGCTCCGGAACGTACTACAAGACTCCTTCTGGACTCTTTTTCCCATCATGCCATTCGTGTCCCTCCCTCTTAAAGTGGCAGTTTACAGCACAGGCACAATTCCAGATGTAAAAATAATTCTAGAATCTGGATCCAGATCCGGATCAACGCCATTCTCGGGGAGGACCGAGCCACGGACAGAATCTTGCTTGTGTAAAAATATCAAGTCGATTGGGTTACTAGTTTTTGAGTTATGCGCTCGGACAGACAGACAAACAAACAGACAAACAGACAAACGGACCCAATTGCAATACCCTCGCCTCCCCTTCGGCGAGGGTAAAAAAACAAAGCAAGCATCATATAAAAACAGAAATAGGCCAGGCAAAAAAAATGTTACAAAGCATAGACTTAAAGAACTAAGGAAATTATTTTCAAAAAAGGAAGGGTCCAGTTTTAAAAGCATGTATTACTGTGGTGCTCTCAAGGGAATTCCACAGGGTAGGGGCTGTATGGCAGAATGCCCAGTCGCCCATGGTGTGGAGCCTGGTTTCGGTTGGCAGGTTTTGGGCAGAGAAGTGTGAGGAGGGTTCCTAGTTTTTGAGTTATGCGCTCGGACAGACAAACAAACAAACAGACCGACAGACAGACAAGCAAACATACAACAAACAAACAAACATACAAACACACCCAATTGCAATACCCTCGCCTCCCCTTCGGCGAGGGTAATCACCAAAGCAATGGTTGCTGATTAAAAGCACACAACTCTAAATCTCTTCAGCTGAAACATGCATCAGCTTCCTCTCTGGACACACTGTGACCCTTAAAACTGAACGTGTTCCTTTAAGCTTGCCTCTTCAGACAGGCCAGCACACATTTGGGTACTTCCCTCGGTCAATAACTCTTTATTGCAGGGGCCTACTCTCTTTGACCTCTGACCCTGCTAGCCATTTCATCAGACCTGATGGCCTCTGCTGAGTGATCAGATTTGCACTGTTGACATGCTGTCAGTGGTTTGAGGCTTGGTGATGGGGGGGGGGGGGTTGCAAAAACACATTCAGGAAATCATCTTCCCATTATCGAGTCACATGAAGGTTCTCATAGCGTATTAAGCCAATACTGACCGAGGGGAAATAGCTGAGGGTCAGACTCAGAGAGAGATGGGGGGGGGGGGGGGGGTTGTGATAGTTCCTCACAAAGAAGACTTTGTGAGGAACTATCACAACCATTCTCTTTGACAGAAAAGAGGAATGCACTTCAGAATTCTCAGTGAAGTTAGAAGCTCAGTCACCATTTAGACACGAACGAGTCGCATTCAAGCCTGTGAAGCCTCGTTCAGCCGTTTACCACAGCCTGGTGGCGCTCAAGGGGGCTCCCAGAGAAGAACGGTCTCACCAAAGCATCACAGGACTCTGTCAGAAGGGTTTATTGTCCATCACCAGATTAAAAATCATGCAGCCAAATATTGTAATTTACTAGCAATTCTCAGAAAGGGTGAAACACAGCAGCTGGAAATGGTAGTTAAAAATATCCAAACATTTCCATTAGCTCCAAACCCCCCACAATATTTCATTTTATTAGTTTTGTAAATAATTTCATTTTAATTAGTTGATTTGTCTATAAAACTAGTCAATGTATCTGTAAAATGGGATACATTATCAAATAGTAAGATTTGTCATTTACAATTACCGGTATATAGAAGAGAACAAATGCCATGTGTTTCACAATGATTAATGCAGTGGAATAACATAATTGGTCTTTCATCACAGAAGCAAAAGTACATCAGCGATAAGGAGATAAAAACACATCATCACTAGTGAATCTAGTCTCTAATGAAGACCGTGTCCGTAAAAGGTCCAAACTAATTACCCCCCCGAGGTACTTAGATGTGGTTCCGTAATCGCCAGCGTTGGTTTGTTTGTTTGTCAGTCTGATAGCAGGTTAACTCAAAAAGTTACTGACGGATCTTAATAAAATTATCGGGAAATGTTGGGAACGTCAGCAGGAACATGATGATGGTGATGACCCAGAAGAGATCCTGGATTATGGATCACTTTGACATTTTTGTTAACATTGCAGTCAATGGATCTTAAAATGTGTTCTTCAATATCTCAGATGATTATTGACAAATGCTTCTGGAATTTGACACAGTCATGTAGGGGGGAGGTGTTCTGGATTTGCAGCTCACAATGACATTTTTCTTTCTTTCTAATAACACATCCAAGAACACTATCCACGACCACCGACTGCTTTCCATCAACCTTGAAAAGCATTTTCTTGTCCACAAACAACGCAACGCCACCAACCTTCTTACTTTCTCTATTATTTACCGAATTTTCTGGAATTTGAAACAATCAAGTCGAGTTGGGAATTCTATCTTACCAATGGATTTCATCTGGATCTGATCCGGAATGAGGTCAGGAAAACATTTCAATTTTAACATTGAAAATTCCATTTAGGGATTTAAAAATCAGTTAAAAAATACGCATTCACCTTTACTTTTCATGTTGGTGTATAAAGATACCAGAACAATCTAGAACCTTCTGGTGCTGATCCAGTTAGGAGGGGGACGAGCTGCTTGGCGGAGGTCTGTGCTCTGAGTGGACTAGAATCTAACAAAGGCCAGACGGACTGTAATTAGTTTCTACTTTGCTTTAAAGTTGTTGAAGTACTGTAGCACAACAAAGGGACCCGTCTCGAGATATCACCGATTGGAACACACTCCCACTCACTGACATTCCACCATCTCTGTGATCTGTATTGTCATGGCCTAAGGCAGGTTAGGACCCAAACTCGAGGCAGACGAGCAAAAGTGCGAACAGAGCTTTTATTGGCGGGTAGGACAGGCAGGTCAGGCCGACGGGTCCAGGGAGCATGCACGAGGGAGCCCAAGGGGCAGGCGAGGGTCAGACACCGGGTGACCAGGCAGGTCCGGCAGACGAAACACAAGGGGCAGGCGAAGAGGCAGGGTCCGGGAAGCAGGCGAGGGTCGGTGCACGGGAGGTCTGGTCTGAAGGGCTGGAAAGCAGGAAACATCACTGACAATCTGGCGCCGGTGTGGTGACTGAGCTGAGCTCAAGTAGTGTCCGGGCTGATGAGGTGCAAGTGGTGGCAGGAGCACAGGTGATGGGCATGAAGCTGATTGCAGGAGCTCTGAGAGGTGCAGACAGGGAGAGAGTGAGGGAATGGCCCCGCCCCGCCTCGAGGCATGACAGTACCCCCCCCTCCAGGAACGGCACCCGACGTTCCCCCAGGCCGGCCGGAGCGGACCCGAAGGCGCAGGCCGGTGCCACACCGACCAGCCGGGCGAGCGGAGGGGGCCCGGAGGCAGGCCGAAGCAGGCCGGAGCCGACCGGCGTGACCCCGGAGACGGGGACGGCCGGGCAGACGCTCCTGGAGCCAGGCAGGCGGAGGCGAATGGCAGCGGGGCTGAGGACCTTGGGCACAGACGGGGCCAGTGGCGACGGAGTCAGGCATGAGGGGCTGGCGGCGCGGGAGGTCCCGTCTGGATGCGGCGGCGGGTTTCGGGCCCTTCCGTTCTGGACCCAACCCGGGAACACAATCTCCCCCCGGGAGGACAGGCCACAGGCAGGAGATTAACTGCGCGGACACATGGACGATGGGGCGGAAGGGAGGGGCCCCCAGTGAGGCTGGAACCCCGGGGGACCTGCTGAGGAGCTGTGGAAGGGGGAATAGCCGACGTCAAGCAGGAGGACAGACAACGAGGACTCCACTCCCGAACCGACCCGGTTGCCCAGTCAATCAGGGGGTTGTGGCGCCGGAGCCATGGGTACCCGAGGACAAGGGGCTGGTGAGGTGCACGGATCAGGAGGAAAGTCAGGGTCTCGACATGGTTGCCAGCTAGGAACATGGTGAGGGGGCGGGTCCTGTGCGTGACTTGGTGGAGGAGGCGGCCGTCAAGGGCTGTGGCCTGGATCGGCTCGGTTAACGGCTCCATGCCCAGTCCCAACTGGGTGGCCACAGCGATGTCCAGGAAGTTATCGCCTGCACCAGAGTCGATAAGAGCCGCTACCTGGTGGTCCCCTCCAGGGCAACGGAGCCGGGCTAGGGTCGTACGCCGAGGAGGCTTTTTCCGGACAGTGACCCGGCTCGCGAGTCTTGCCTCTTTAACGGACAGGTGCTGACAAAATGGCCGGGCTGACCACAATACAGGCAGCAGCTTTGTCGCAGACGGCATTCCCTCTCCGCCGGCAACAAACGAGACCGGCCCAACTTCATGGGTTCTGCAGTGCCTTCCTCTGCCGGGGCTGCCCCACCTCGCGGGATAAAGGGGAAAGGGCCCCCCGAGGATGCAGGGGCGAAGCGGCCCTTCTCGTCCCTGCGCTCCCGCAGGCGCGCATCGATGCGGACAGCCAACGCGACCAGGGTGTCCAGATCCGCCGGAGGATCGCGAGTCGCCAGCTCGTCCTTTATGTCCGCCGACAGCCCGTGGTAGAAGGCGTCGCACAACGCATCCGGGTTCCATGCACTCTCGGCCGCCAGAGTGCGGAAATGGATGGCGTAATCAGTGACGGTGCGCCCTGCTTGCACCACCGTCATCAGGCCCCGGGCGGCTTCTCTCCCGGGGGTGACCTGGTCGAAAATCTTCCAAATCTCGGCGGAGAAACGGGACATGGAGAAGCAGACGGGGGTTTGCCTCTCCCACTCCGCCGTCGCCCAGCCCCGCGCTCTCCCCGTAAGGAGAGAGACGATGTAGGCAACGCGGGATCGCTCGGACGGGAAAGCGGAGGGCTGCTGCTCGAATACCAGTGAACATTGGACCAGGAAGGGCCGACAGGTTCCTGGGGCTCAGGAGCAGCGTTCAGGCGGGGGCAGCCGCATCTCCGTGGGGGCTTGTCCTGGGCTGGCGGGACCGCGCTGGCTCTCTGCCATTTTCCGGAACTGCTCCTGGAGAACAGTCACGTAGCGGTCCTGTCGGGCTCCGAGGGACTGAAGTGCCTCGGCCAGGGACGCCAGCTGCTTCTCATGGTGCTGGATCGGGTCGTCAGGGCTGCCTGCTGGGTCCATCTTCTGGCCAGATTGTTCTGTCACGGCCTAAGGCAGGTTAAGACCCAAACGCGAGGCAGACGAGCAAAAGTGCGAACAGAGCTTTTATTGGCGGGTAGGACAGGCAGGTCAGGCCGACGGGTCCTGGGGGGAGCAGGCAGGAGGGAGTCCAAGGGGCAGGCGAGGGTCAGACACCGGGTGATCAGGCAGGTCCGGCAGACGAAACACAAGGGGCAGGCGAAGAGGCAGGGTCCGGGAAGCAGGCGAGGGTCGGTGCACAGGAGGTCTGGTCTGAAGGGCTGGAGAGCAGGAAACATCACTGACAATCTGGCGCCAATGTGGGTTCTGCAGAACAGCCTGACACAGTAATGACCTCCAGAATGTGGGTTCTGCAGAACAGCCTCACATTAATGACCTCCAGAATGTGGGTTCTGCAGAAAAACAAATGTTGTACCTCCTTTGCTTGTTAATTTTATGTTTTATTTGTTGATTTTATCGCTTGTTTTTATGTTTTTTTATACTATTGTGCACTTTGAGGTTTGCTTTTAAATATAAAGTGCGTTCAACATAAAATGTTTTAAAAGGTGTTTATTCAGGTATGCAGGGATTGAGGGGACTGAGGGCAGAGCTGCATTGACTATTTTAAATGCCAATCCCATTTTGAGTTGTTGAACCCTGTCTTCTACCCTGAGCCATTTTAGGCTAGCAAAATGTCCAGGAAGAAGGTGGGTCATGGGCCCCAGATTGAGGAGTAGCCGAATCAGTTTGTTTTGGGAGGTTTGGAGCCTGGTTTTCAGGGACATTTTGATGTTGTAATACCAGGAGGTGCTAGCATAGTCAAAGAGGGGCTGAACGAGGACTCCAGCAAGAGTCCGGAGAGCACTTTTGTTGACAAAAGCAGACATTCTGCCCAAAAATCTTGTTCTCTGATTGATTTTTTTGATCACCTTAGTTTCCATACTATTGCCAGACAGGTATTTGTCAAGAACACAGCCCAAATAGGTAATCTCTTCTTTGCTGGAGATGACTGTATTATCGACTGTGACCTTGAAATCATTAACATTTATCTCACTTAGAGAGTGTTTAGACCCAAAAAGAATAGATTCTGTTTTACCGAGGTGTAGTGACAGTTTGTTATCCGTAAGCCAAGTACGGATTCTGGTGACCTCAGAGCTGAGAGCCTCCTCAACCTGCACTTTGTCCTCTCCCGAAATCAGGAGTGCTGAGTCATCAGCAAACAGGAACAATTTGCAGTTAACTCTTTTACCTTTGAACATTCAGAGATTAGATTATATAGAAAAAGTGATGTTATACATATGTTACGGAGGCTGTCTCGCTGCCTCTGCGTTGTGTTGTTTTGTATCAAATAATGGAAAGTCCACACACGGATGGGTTCTGTCGTCACGTTGCCTGGATTTATACAGAAAAATGTACATTAGCACATCTCGGGGACCGCTCTCGTCCACTGCTCCTCATAGCGTGTTCAGACACGAAGTGCTGGGGGACAGCTCCAAACCGTAAATACCCCGAGATGTACATTAAAACAAAAACGAAATAAAAAAACCTGTGTACCGTATTTTCCCGACCATAACGCGCACCTAACATCCTTTAATTTTCTCAAAAGTTGACCGTGCGCCTTTTACGTGGGGCACGGCATTCAAAAATCAGTCCAAATGTTTTAGTACGACGAAGCCGCACCGCTAGACGGATTGTCGGAGCGTTACGGCTGCCGTCGTCAGGAGCCTCGCAGAGTGATGCGTACCGGTGCTGTCCTTCAACATAGTATTATAATCAGGAGCCTCGCGGAGTGATACGTACCGGTGCTGTCCTTCAACATAGTATTATGGTCAGGAGCCTCGTGGAGTGATACGTACCGGTGCTGTCCTTCAACATAGTATTATAGTCAGGAACCTCGCGGAGTGATACGTACCGGTGCTGTCCTTCAACATAGTATTATAGTCAGGAGCCTCGCGGCGTGATACGTACCGGTGCTGTCCTTCAACATAGTATTATGGTCAGGAGCCTCGCGGAGTGATACGTACCGGTGCTGTCCTTCAACATAGTATTATAGTCAGGAGCCTCGCGGAGTGATACGTACCGGTGCTGTCCTTCAACATAGTATTATGGTCAGGAGCCTCGCGGAGTGATACGTACCGGTGCTGTCCTTCAACATAGTCAACTCTTCAACTCTTAGTCAAAAAGGTTCCCAACCCCTGGTCTAAACCCAAGTGAAGCTAGCTAACGAGCTAACTAGCAAACTAGCTTATCATCATCACCCCCGGTGGATTAACCAAAGAACTCCAACCGTTCACCGTTAAACTGTGAGCTGCGTGGGAGCGTTGGATGACAGAAGGAGAACACACGTTCACCAAGACAGGGAGGCGACGCCGGGCGAGTTTCATCTTGAGAATAAGTTGAATAAAGTTTGACTTATCTGACTGTTTCGTTTCGCTCAATGCGCCTTAAAACCCGGTGCGCCTTTTGTATAAAAAAGACGCGTTCATTGATGTTGCGCCATAATAAGGTGCGCCCTATGGTCGGGAAAATACGGTAATTATAAAAGGAAAACAAGACAAATACATTAATCGAAAATAAATAAATTATTCCCATTTATGCAGGATTTAACGTTACTACTATTTACTCCATTACACATACAGGAGGACTAAAAGAAGGTATAACAGTATGGAAGCGCGGAAGGCAACGGAACATGAACTAAAGACTGTGTCGACTTAGAGCAGCGTCCCCAGTCTTTTTCCTGCCACGGACCGGTTTCTTGACAGCCGCTCCTCTGCTTTGCGGGTCACGGGAGTTGCTGGGGCCTCTACCAGCTTGCTATGGACGAGAGACTGGGTACATCTTGGACGCGTCGCCAGCACATTGCGGGGCCACAAAGATACAGACAGCCACTTACGCACATGATCACACCTACGGACAATTTTGAGTAATGAATTCACCTAATTTGCGTGTTTTTGGAGGCGGGAGGAAACCGGAGAACCCGGAGAAAACCTACGCAGACACGGGAAAACATGCAAACTGTGCACAGACAGACAGATTCAAACCCAGTACCATCTTGCTGTGAGGCAACAGCGCTACCCACTACGCCAGAGGTAGTGGTTAGCTGTGTTAGTTGTGAAGCCCCACAACTTTTAATAACTATTAAATGATTATTACACCAATATCTACTCAAGCACATTTGTTGATGTTGTTGTTTTCTTTAAATCAACGGTGATTGTACTGATGGACCATGTGCCACATATTATGCAGAACGGACTTGGTGCGTGATTCACCTACATAAACCTGTATTTTAAGTATGACTCCTGGTATTGAAGAAGCGTTTTTTTGTTTTTTTTCTTGGAGGTAATCACCAATCACCTATATTTCATGTTTTTACCCATACAGGGGTGAGCACACAAGGAGAACATGTAAACTGTATAGAGAAACAAACTTTGCACTTCGTAATGTGGACCTAATACAGAAGAGGCTAATCAGGGAAATCAGCGTAATCAAAAGGGTAGACAGAGAGAAAGACAAGTATATACTGTAGAACAAAACACGATGTCAGGAGAGAGCGCTTCAAGTTCATAAGTCTGTATTATCCCCGTAAGGCAATTTGGTTTTTCGCAATAAAACATAAACTGGCTGAATTAAACCTCAACTCTACTTAGATGTGGCGGAATGCTATTGAGATCATTCTTCTGCATGCTTATTGAGTCTGATGTCCACAATTACACTCAGACATCATACAGGCCAGCTCAACATCCACCCACCTATAGCTGGTGTCTAGGGGTTACCATTTAGTGGTTTGCTACTACTGTACTTTCATCGTGTCCCATCAAGGGTCGCCACAGCAAATCAACCTTCTCCACTTCACCCTGTCCTTTGCATCGTCCTCCCCAACACCAGCCACTCTCATGTCCTCCCTCACTACGTCCATGTCTCTTCTCCTGGGTCGTCCTCTAGCCCTGTCCTTTGCATCGTCCTCCCCAACACCAGCCACTCTCATGTCCTCCCTCACTACGTCCATGTCTCTTCTCCTGGGTCGTCCTCTAGCCCTGTCCTTTGCATCGTCCTCCCCAACACCAGCCACTCTCATGTCCTTCCTCACTACGTCCATGTCTCTTCTCCTGGGTCGTCCTCTAGCCCTGTCCTTTGCATCGTCCTCCCCAACACCAGCCACTCTCATGTCCTCCCTCACTACGTCCATGTCTCTTCTCCTGGGTCGTCCTCTAGCCCTGTCCTTTGCATCGTCCTCCCCAACACCAGCCACTCTCATGTCCTCCCTCACTACGTCCATGTCTCTTCTCCTGGGTCGTCCTCTAGCCCTGTCCTTTGCATCGTCCTAACCAACACCAGCCACTCTCATGTCCTCCCTCACTACGTCCATGTCTCTTCTCCTGGGTCGTCCTCTAGCCCTGTCCTTTGCATCGTCCTAACCAACACCAGCCACTCTCATGTCCTCCCTCACTACGTCCATGTCTCTTCTCCTGGGTCGTCCTCTAGTCCTGTTCCCTGGCAGTTCCATCCTCAGCATCCTTCTACCGATATAGTCCCTGTCTCTCCTCTCATCAAAGTCTGGTCTCTCTGACCTTGTCTCCAAAACGTCTAACCTTCACTGTCCCTCTCATTGCCTCATTTCTAAAGTTTCAAAATTTATTTTGGACATTTTTTTATTATTTAACATTTGTTTCCACCTTTATTTATTGTCCTCTTATCTGTTTCTTGTTAGTTGCTAGTTGTTGTGTCCTGTCTTGTAAGTACTTTTAGGTTTTAAATTATATTTCTCTATAGTATTTGGAGGGAGAATTGCTAGTGTTCCAAATGTCCAACATACATCAGGTATTCAACATTATACTGGGAGGAATTGTTTACCTTGTACATTCTGGTTTCCTATTGTCCAAGGTTCATCAGAGTCAAAATGTGTGTCCCCACCCATTCCAGGTCCAGGAAAGTAGGCATGAGCGAGGAAACCCCCTTCTCCATCAAAAGGAGAGCTGTCTCCGTGAAAACCCGAAGCAAAGAAGATCATGATGTCGGGTTCCTTCCGGCGTCCATACTTGATCTCCTGGTATGGGATTTCATCAAAGGTCAATGGGGTCATGCCCTCCCAGACTTTAAAAGCCTGGCGGATGGCTTCATATGAGTTATACTCTCCAATCTTTGGAGTGTAGTTCTGGATACTAGGCAACACAGGAGGAGAGAGAAAAATAAACCTCACAAAGGCTCATATCTCCAAGTCTAAAGTCAAACATTTAAAAAAGTAAAAATCATAAAAGCTCAGTAACTTGAACTAGAAACCACAGAAAACAATACAGTGGAACCTCGGGTTATCGAACGACTTGGTAGTCGAACTTGGTTTTTTGAAAAAAATGAGTTTAAAATGCCTCGGAAGTCAAACAGAGTTTCCATTATTTCTTATGGGAAATATAGTACAGTAGTCCCTCATTTTCCGCGGGGGTTACGTTCTAAAAATAACCCGCAATAAGTGAAATCCGCAATGTAGTGATCTTTATTTTTTTTACAATTATTATACATGTACTTAAATGTTTTAAGGCTGTAAAACCCCTCACCACACACTTTATACACGTTTAACAGTCAGGCATTAATCTAAATAGATTGTTTCAGTATTATAGAATAAAACCAAAGATCAAAACCTTTTCAGAACTAAACATTTGTTTGAGAAATATAAATATATAGTACGTACAGTAAACGTTTTCCTGTTAATAATGTTAAGGCGTGCAGGTCGAGGAAAGAGCTGCTTGGAGTGCAGAAGAACAAATATTCTACTCGTGCTGTCTTTAGCCTCTCATGCTGCTTTATTGGATAGCTTAGCACAGCGGAACGGCAGCGGCTACATGTATAAACAGGAAGAAACAAAACCCAAAAGGGACGTGACGTTTATGCTCCTACAAAATAAAAGCCTCTTTTCACAGAGAATAAGAGCGCTATAAAACAAACGCTTAACAAATAAACATGATAGCTTTTAGAAATAACAAATTTAATTTTAATGATCAACCTACGAGGTTGAACACATGAGAAGTTATTAATAGCAACTCGCGCGTATTTCCCAGTTCCTCCGACCGCGCCTCTTCGTCCTTGCGCCGCTTCAAGACGCATTCAAGTGCAAAAATAATATCTGAAAAATTGCTTTAAAAAACTCCGCAAAAAAGCGAGGTCGCGGAAGATGAACCGCATTATATCGAGGGACTACTGTATTACAGAACGAATTATGTTTGAGAACCGAGTTTCCACTGCGCTTAACTCAGCAATATATAAAATAATTTAAATCTTTAAATATATTTTTTTAATTCAAAGTCTTTGTTAGTAACAAAGACTTTGCAAATTTAATGTGCATTTGTAGCAAGTCAGGTTCTCTTTCAGCCAATTTGAAGCATCTCCTTTATTTTTGATCTTCTACCTGTAAGTGAGATGGTTCTTGCTCCATTTATGCCCAGTGATTGCAAAACGTTTCCGCCGAACATTAGTTTTGATCTGGCCTCCGAACTTGTCAGGCACACCGCATCGGGGTCTCTTCATGGCACTGATGGAGCGGAAAGAAGGTTCGTATATGTTTTTTGAAAAGGAAGTGGCACCCAAGAGAAGTGATGAATGGAGTGATGTTAAAACCCCAGAGTCCTCTTGTTGATATTTCTGCACTATTTTGTACTGAATAGGTGCCGATTGCAGCCAGGCTGCTGAGCAATTACTCATAAGCACTGAGGGAGGGAAGATTTGACAAGTAAATGCAGACACTGGCCAAATTGTAATACCATATTCTAAGTTCATTCCAAAACAGGTTTCAGTGCTGTTTCATATTACTTGTGTAAATGTATAAAAACATCTTGCTGACCTGATGGTTCGAGGGTCCATTCGTCCAGTGACCTCCAGTCCATAAAACTGCTGCATGTCACTGATGGCGTGGGATAGGACCTGAGCTGATCGCATCGTTGACATCTGCCTGCTGGGCTGGGACAGGTAACCGTACATCCTCAGCCACGACTGGAAACGAGCATAAAAGAATCTGTTATGAGCAAGGGCATGTCACTTCGAGTCAGACGCTGGCTGCTTGAATCAGTGCTGATTAAGTTTACATCCTGAATTCGTTTAGTCCACGAGAGGGCATGTTGAGATGAATCCTTTAGTCCTCAACAGTAGACTCTACACAGCTGTGGGATGGAACAATTTTTGTTAAATCAATAGCAGAATTTCTGGAATTTTTGGAGGTGGTTTCCTCCCGCTTCCAAAAACATGCAATAGCACAACCGATAACGTTGGAAAATGAATGAAGATGTGATGGACAGAGTCGTGATGACTATCTCCGTTTCTGCACCCGTGAAAGGTGAATTTTTATGGCAGTTTTGAATGAGGCCAACAGTCAACGATCATGTCGCCGGCACTATCGTTGTCTACCGGGTTTTACGGTCCCGTGGGCTCACCACCCATAGGAGGGACCAGAGGGGTCGGGTGCAATGTGAGCTGGGCGGCAGCCGAAGGCGGGGACCTTGGCGGTCCAACCCTCGGCTCCAGAAACTAGCTCTAGGGACGTGGAACGTCACCTCTTTGGTGGGGAAGGAGCCTGAGCTGGTGTGCGAGGTTGAGAAGTTCCGACTGGATATAGTTGGCCTCACCTCGACACACAGCAAGGGCTCCGGAACCACTCTTCTTGAGAGGGGTTGGACTCTCTTCCACTCTGGAGTTGCCACTGGTGAGAGGCGCCGGGCAGGGGTGGGGCAGGGGTGGCAATGCTTATTGCCCCCCGGCTCAGTGCCTGTATGTTGGAGTTTACTCCAATAAACGAGAGGATAGCTTCCCTCCGCCTTCGGGTGGGGGGACGGATCCTGACTGTTGTTTGTGCCTATGGTCCAAACAGCAGTTCAGAGTATCCACCCTTTTTGGAGTCCTTGGAGGGGGTACTGGAGAGTGCTCCTTCTGGGGATTCCCTCGTTCTCTTGGGGGACTTCAACGCCCATGTTGGCAATGACAGCGAGACCTGGAGGGGTGTGATTGGGAGGAATGGCCCCCCTGATCGGAATCCGAGTGGTGTTTTGTTATTGGACTTCTGTGCTTGTCACAAATTGTCCATAACGAACACCATGTTCAAGCATAAGGGTGTCCATATGTGCACTTGGCACCAGGACACCCTAGGCCGCAGTTCGATGATCGACTTTGTAGTCATCTCACCGGACTTGCGGGGGCCTGTCTTGGACACTCGGGTGAAGAGAGGGGTGGAGCTGTCAACCAATCATCACCTGGTGGTGACTCAACTCGGATGGTGGGGAAGGATGCCGGACAGACCTGGCAGGCCCAAAAGTATTGTGAGGGTCTGTTGGGAACGTCTGGCAGAATCTCCTGTCAGAAGGAGTTTTAACTCCCACCTCCGCGAGAGCTTCGACCACGTACCGGGGGAGGCAGGGGACATTGAGTCCGAGTGGACCATGTTTGGTGCCTCCATTGTTGAAGCGGCCGATCGGTGCAGTGGCCGTAAGGTGGTCGGTGCCTGTCGTGGCAGCAATTCCAGAACCTCTTGGTGGACACCGGTGGTGAGGGATGCCGTCAAGCTGAAGAAGGAGTCCTATCAGGCCTTTTTGGCCTGTGGGACTCCAGAGGCAGCTGACAGGTACCGAAAGTCCAAGCGGAGTGCAGCTACTGCGGTTGCTGAGGCAAAAACCCGGGCATGGGAGGAGTTCGGTGAGGCCATGGAAAACAACTTCCGGACGGCTTCGAAGAGGTTCTGGACCACCATCCGGCATCTCAGGAGGGGGAAGCAGTGCATGGTCAACACTGTGTATGGTGGGGATGGTGCGCTGCTGACCTCGACTCGAGACGTCGTAGATCGGTGGAGGGACTACTTCGAAGACCTCCTCAATCCCCACCGACATGCCTTCCAGTGAGGAAGCAGGGCCTGGGAACTAGTAGGTGAGCTCCTCTATCTCTGGGGCCGAGGTTGCCGAGGTAGTTAAAAAGCTCCTCGGTGGCAAGGCCCCAGGGGTGGATGAGATCTGCCCGGAGTCCCTTAAGGCTCTGGATGTTGTAGGGCTGTCATGGTTGACACGACTCTGCAACATCGCATGGACATCGGGGGCAGTGCCTCTGGATTGGCAGACCGGGGTAGTGGTCCCTCTTTATAAGAAGGGGGACCGGAGGGTGTGTTCCAACTACAGAGGGATCACACTCCTCAGCCTCCCTGGTAAGGCCTATTCAGGGATACTGTAGAGGAGGGTCCGCCGGATAGTTGAACCTCGGATTCAGGAGGAGCAATGTGGTTTTCGTCCTGGCCGTGGAACTGTGGACCAGCTCTACACCCTCGCCAGGGTCCTGGAGGGTGCATGGAAGTTTGCCCAACCAGTCCACATGTGTTTTGTGGATTTGGAGAAGGCATTCGACCGTGTCCCTCGGGGAGTCCTGTGGGGGGTGCTCCGGGAGTACGGGGTGTCGGACCCCCTGATACGGGGTGTCCGCTCCCTATATGACCGGTCTCAGAGCTTGGTCCGGCAGTAAGTCGGACCTATTTCCAGTGCGGGTTGGACTCCGTCAGGGCTGCCCTTTGTCACCGATTCTGTTCAGAACCTTTGTGGACAGAATTTCTAGGTGCAGCCGGGGCGTTGAGGGGGTTCGGTTTGGTGACCTCAGGATTGGGTCACTGCTTTTTGCAGACGACGTGATCCTGTTGGCTTCATCAGGCCGTGCCCTCCAGCTCTCACTGGATCGGTTCCAGCCGCATGTGAAGCGGCCGGGATGAGAATCAGCACCTCTAAATCCGAGGCCATGGTTCTCAGCCGGAAAAGGGTGGAGTGCACCCTCCAGGTCGGGGAGGAGATCCTGCCCCTAGTGGAGGGGTTCAAGTACCTCGGGGTCTTGTTCACGAGTGAGGGAAGGATGGAGCGAGAGATCGACAGACGGATCGGTGCAGAGCTGAGCCGAAAGGCGAAGCTCTCGATTTACCGGTCAATCTTCGTTCCTACCCTCACCTGTGGTCACGAGCTTTGGGTAGTGACCGAAAGAACGAGGTCGCGGGTACAAGCGGCTGAAATGAGCTTCCTCCGTAGGGGGGCTGGGCTCTCCCTTAGAGATAGGGTGAGAAGCTCAGTCATCCGGGAGGAGCTCGGAGTAGAGCCGCTGCTCCTCCGCGTTGAGAGGAGCCAGATGAGGTGCATCTATTCAGGATGCCTCCTGAACGCCTCCCTGGTGAGGTGTTCAGGGCACGTCCCACCGGGAGGAGACCACGGGGAAGACCCAGGACACGCTGGAGAGACTATGTCTCTCGGCTGGCGTGGGAACGCCTCGGGATCCCCCCGGAAGAGCAAGAAGAAGTGGCCGGGGAGAGGGAAGTCTGGGCTTCCTGCTTAGGCTGCTGCCCCCGCGACCCGGCCCCGGATAAGCGGATGAAGACGGATGGATGGATGGGTTTTACGGTAATATGCACCACCGTTACCGGGAACCGGTTCTCCGGTCCCAAAGACTGGGTGCACCCACACCATCCGTAGGGATCGGGTTAAAGAAGCCTTTTTTGTCAAACTGGAGAAACCATCCCTGAACAGAGGAGGTGAGTCACAAGATTAATTTACACAAAGTAATAGTTAGTGACACTTCAAGTGTTTTCTTCCGTGGGTGTCGCGCTGTAAAAAATAATGTGTATCTCTGTGTGTGTGTGAGTAGGAGCAGGAAAAAATGTGGGGAAACTGAACTGGATGTGACCCTGACCCACCCTCTGCCTTTAGAAAGCATCTAACATACTTACACACATATATGAACTTCCTGAAACCATCTAAATAAACACAATCTCTCTCTCTCTCTCTCTCTCACGCACACACCAATTGGATTCGTAAAGGAAACAGGTACCAGGTCCATCGTCCTCTTTCTTTCTTTGCACTTTAAAGATGCACGCAGCAAAATGAAGTGAACCTAACCCACCGTAACCCTAACACCAACTCACCAAAACCACACATGAACAACACTGGTGTTACAACCAGTGTTGCAAATTATGGAGGGATTCATGAGGGAGGCCAAAAGAAAGGGCGTTACAGTAATCCAAGCGGGAGGGGACAAGGCTGCGCACAAGGACGTTTGTGTGTACCCAGTCCAGTGATTTCGGCTCCACACACTCTTTCTCTGTCCCTTCCAAGTAAGAAGGTTGTCGGAACAAGGGCAGAGCTGTATTGCTGTTGTCTCTAGGCTGAAGAAGACCTGCTGCTCCTCACGTAGACAGGCAGCACTCATCCATGTGTGTGTGTGTTCGTTAGGCACCATGTATTAAATGGTCTTTCAAAGTCCTTGGAGCTTACTTGAAAAAACAAAACCAAGCAATAAACAAGGAGTTGTAAAACCTGCCAGGTGTGTGTGTGTGTGTGTCGACTACAATGTCAGCCAAGATCCTAACAGAGCTTTTATTCCGACACTTGGTCTGTTGCCATCTCTTAAGGCCCAAAGCCATGCCAAGATGATGGATAAGTAAATGATATCGCGAGGCAGAGGCCCAGACAAACAGCTGGAGAAAATGCCATGTGCAATGTGAAGAGTGCGTGATGTACACACTCGACACCCAGTGCGAAATGCCAGGACGGCAACAGAGGATAGCATGAGCTGAGAATTAGCCAGCACAGTATTTCTGTCAGATGTTTTATGCTTGCTGTACTTAAAGCAACGTTTCAACAAGCTAAGATTCTAAAAGATTAACATGTATTTTTACTTTCTTTTTTAAGTCTATCAACAGCAGATATAGCCAATACTATCTTTATGTAGATGACTTACGTGCCACTCCCCTACATTGAGGGTGCTAACAACCTCTGAGTGAACAGGTCTGCTGTCAACATAGGTTAAGAAGGATAACCTTTGATTGATGCTGTTCAGTTCTGAAGTGGAGCTGATTTGAGAAAATCACTTGTTTCACAAATAGAAGCTGCTGCTGGATGTTTCTTCCATGTTGTGGCATGCTCAGGCAGTGTGATAAAGCCTCTAGCAGCACACACAAAACCAATAACCAGCTGCCTGTCAGTCGACCTTTCAAAAGAATGAGAAACTTTCTGTGATATTTTCTGAAGTCCATCTTGCTTTGTGGTCATTGCTGCCTGGCGGTAAATCAAACCAACTGGACTAAAAACTTTACTTTGGGAAGATATTCGTTTGTTTTACTCCTGCACTGGCAGTTTCCATGTTTGGAATTCGAAAAAAAGGCACAGAGGAACAGAAACAGATGCAAGTAGAATAAAGACTGAGGACGTTCGCTGCTCTTGTCCTTGTCACCAAGGATGGCACTCCTACTTACTATCACCTTTCAAGTTTATGGTTCCATCTCTGTGCTCTCATCTTCTCTCTCTGCCCTCAGACAGAGGGGTCCATTGTATTTACGAAGATGCCTGGAGTCCCAGGCACAGCATGCTTGCGTGCGTGTCCCAGTTATTAAACAGCTGTCACATTCAGATATCACATGCTACACAGCTGAGACTGACCACTGGCATCCCTGTCAGCTTTCTCTCTCCATCTTTGTCTATGTCTCGTAAATAATTCTGTAACAGTTCCCTACTGGCCATTGCTGTGAAACTTATTTTCAATAAAAACATTTAGTCACACTTCTAGTATACATATATGTATTGAAACAAATGGAGCAAAGTATTGGTTATTCATGTTGTCCTAAGCTTATCTTCACTGTCCTTTATTCAATTCAATACTTTGCCATTTGACATACCGTAAATTCCGGACTACAGAGCACATCTGATTAAAAGCCGCATGTGCTAATTTGAGAAAGAAAATAAATTTTGTACCTGTTCAAGCCGCACCGGATTTTAATCCTCAGGCTTAAACAGCCCTAAAAATGAACTAGTACTATTGTGGCGTATATAAAATTAATCCAAACGCCACGGTGGGCTAAGTCGAAGGGGTTAAAACATTGAAGACGCGCACGCAGTACGTTGCACAGGCCTTGACAGATTTATTCTGCTCCATCTCGCAGAGAGAACAGTTTGAGGACTTACTTTGGTTGTTGTATCGGTTGACAGTAAATACCTCATTGCCAGTGCGATCTGCCGTTGTTTCCGTCGCATCTATCCTGCGTTCATGTTCATGCGGTCAACAAAAGGTTTCTCCTCACGCTCACCCCACCAGCATAACACGGCCACACACTCTGACACCGCGCAGGTGAGCGCACACAAATAAAGCCTCCACTCCAGCTGTGCCACGCCCCAATCACCGTGGCGTGGATGCGCACACACCCAGCACGCGCACACCCCAGCGCGCGCACACACCCAGCGTGCGCACATTGGCTCTTACATTCCGGCTCCTAATTATTAAGTGATAATAATTACCCATCACCATTAACTTATAGGATAAAGAAAAAACATATACCAAGGGCACAAAGTGACACATAATAAGGCTGTCAGAGTCCAGTCAATAGAAATGTCCATACGGCATCCAGAACTCTTCCTGTAATCCATGGGTACGAGGGTGCCATTTTATCCACAAGTATCATGACATCCTCGGGAACGAAGTCCCTTTGAGCGCTGTGCCATTTCTGTCGCTCTTATAATCCCCTCTGAGGGGACCATTCACCGTCCATCCCAGGGTAGTCTTGGTAGCATAAGGGCCTCCATTCACTCCACGGACCACCTCCCAGGGCTCAAGCGCCTGAGGTACGTTGGTGCCAATGAGTAGATCCACATCCGCATTGACCTCTGCAGGTATCTGTATGTGCTTCAGATGCGGCCAGCGTTCGAGGTCTTTTGCTTGTGGGATATTTCCTCGGTGGACAGGCATGCTCTTCTGTGTGAAGATCTCAGGCAAATCACAAAAGTGGTTGGATTCCAGGTTGGCTACTTCCAAATCCACCAACACGTCGCTGTCCACAACTTCCTCTTGCCCCATTGTTTTGAGGAGAGTCTCTGTCTTCCTTCCGGTGAGGTTAAGCCGGTTCATGAGACGTTCAGTGCAAAACGAAGCAGTGCTTCCCGGATCCAAGAACGCATAAGTGACCAGAGTCTCATGTCCTCTCTTGCTCTTCACCTGCACAGGCAGGATAGACAGCGCGCAGTCCTGTTTGCCGGCCCCAGTTAAGCCACTGGACTGAACAGACACCCCAGCACCTGCTCTGGCCCCTTCGTAGCCACCATTAGTCTGCGTAGAACTTGTTTGCATTGATTTGGACTGGACATGCAACAATGTGGGGTGTTTCAGATTGCATATTCCACACATCAAACGTTTTCTGCAATCTCTGCTCATGTGCCCAATGCACAGACAGCCAAAACACATCCTGTTTTCCTTCAAAAAAGACATCTTTTCCTCTTGCGTCCTTTTATCCAACAGAAGGCAAACATCCAAACTATGTCCAGCACCACAATACAAGCACGCCCTTTCAGGTACCGGTAAGTTCTTTTCTCTTCCGTTTACAGACTCCACTTTCCTTTCAACAGGTGCTACAGTGATGGCAAAACTACTACCTCGAGGGTTTGTATCAGACCGGGATGTTACAGGCGAATCTTGAATATCCCCAAAGACAGGGTCACTTGCGATCTTAACTTGCCTCTCAATAAACTCCACAATGTCATGAAAGGTTGCTCTACGATGGAACCTTCCCTGCAGGTCACAGGCCTCACTTCTCCATTGGTCTCGCAATTTATAGGAAAGTCTTTTCATAATAATTTGCATATTGGTGGGCACATTTAGGTCACCCACAGATTCTCCCATAGTGTTACAACACTCTCGCAGCAATAGACTGTAGGCTTGTAATGCCTTGAGATCTTCACCCTTTAAAAGAGGCCTTGAGAGCACCTTGTCCATGTAAGCTGAGGCTACTTTAAATGGATCTCCAAAATGTTCTTGTAACAGAGCCTTCGCGTTGTTGTATCCATAAGCAGGTGGCAGGTGCTGGCAGCTTCGGACCAAATCCCGGGGCTGACCTCTGGTGTACTGCTCAAGGTAGTACAAACGGTCCTTGTGACTCGGAGTTCTGTCTTCAATGTTGTGCTCGAAGGCTCTCATGAAGGTTTGATATTGCAGTGGATCTCCATCGAAAACGTGTAGATCAAGGTTAGGCAAAAGGAAAAGTGACTGTTGCTGAACCATTAAGGATGTGATTTCATTCTGCTTCTCCAGCACTAATCAAACGCTGATCAAAAGTGTTCTCTGTTGTAGGTGCGGTTAGATCACACTGGATGGAAGCAACAGGGTGAAACTCATCTGCTGGTAACGCTTGCAGGCCGGCCCCAGACACAACAGAACGAGGCTCAGTTTGGTGACTTGTTTTAGGTTTCACAGCAGCACAACCTAAAGACACAGTGTCCTCCATCCCCGATGGCTGGGTGGGGAATGCAGGCACAAACGCTGCAGCATCCGTACTTAACTTGATGTCTGTGTTCTTATTCAGACAAGAGTTCATCCCATCTGATTTAACAGAAACATGAGAACCTTCTGAGGCCCTTAACACGTTCACTTTAGCTATAGCAGCAACCAGTTCCATGTTCAAATCCATTGCCTCCATTCTCCTCTTTAACTGCTCCTGTTGTTCCTGCATAGCATGCTTCTCTTTCAGTAGCTTCTGGCGAGCCATCAGAGCGGCGGTCTCAGCCTCTGCTATTAATCTGATCGACGCAATGCTGGACACAGCAGACCTGCTGCTTATGGTGCTGCTCCTTTCATCAGCTTCATCTACATCCGATCCGGTGTCCTGTTCTGGATCCATATTTAATTCACAAAATAACCAATAAATTACAAAATCTGCAGTGCACACAAAAAGCACAGCGCCTTATTTTTCTGAATTATATTCCTTTTATCCACGGGACCATTAAACCCCGCCCTCTTGATCACGCAGAGTTGTGGATAAACATCCAACGTCCCAGAACAAACAGCGCTTCACCGTCAACAGCTTCAAAAACTTTTTTGTTGACAAAATATTGTGGCGTATATAAAATTAATCCAAACGCCACGGTGGGCTAAGTCGAAGGGGTTAAAACATTGAAGACGCGCACGCAGTACTTTGCACAGGCCTTGACAGATTTATTCCGCTCCATCTCGCAGAGAGAACAGTTTGAGGACTTACTTCGGTTGTTGTATCGGTTGACAGTAAATACCTCATTGCCAGTGCGATCTGCCGTTGTTTCCGTCGCATCTATCCTGCGTTCATGTTCATGCGGTCAACAAAAGGTTTCTCCTCACGCTCACCCCACCAGCATAACACGGCCACACACTCTGACACCGCGCAGGTGAGCGCACAAATAAAGCCTCCACTCCAGCTGTGCCACGCCCCAATCACCGTGGCGTGGATGCGCACACACCCAGCACGCGCACACCCCCAGTACGCGCACACACCCAGCGCACGCACACACCCAGCGCGCGCACACACACCCAGTACGCGCACACACCCAGCGCACGCACATTGGCTCTAACAAGTACCATAGTTCACATTCATTTGTTACGATTAAATAAATAAGACACTGTTATTCTTCTTAAGCATTGTTCAGATATTTACACAGAAAGATATTACAGGTGAGGATGTTTTAATTTTTTTATTTAATCCGCGTAGTTACATACATACATATTGCGCATGCTTTTTTCTAACGGTAGCTGTAACGCGGCTACGCTAGCGCGGCTAGCAAACATTTGTATCGGTAACACAACTACGTTATATTAATCAACAGTGCATGAACAGTATTCCAGTATCTCCGAATAACATAACATATACTACTGTTAAACCGTTCCGGTTCTGGTCTCCGGACCGTGGTTGGGCGACACCGGAGAGACCGCTCCTCTCCAGGGCCGAAGAATCAGAATCAGAAGGTGTTTATTGTCAGAGGGTTCACAGACTAGGAATGTTTCTCTGTGAAGTCGTGCTACACGTAACAGTAATGACTAAATACAAAAAACATACAAGTACAGAACACATCACAAAACAGCAGCATCAGGAGTGGATACACAGATGTATATTGGCAGCAGTAAAACTAGCATATGTCATGATTCTGTTCTCTCTGGCTGAGCTGGAGCAGGAGTGGCAGCCCTGCGCAGCTGATTCCTATCGAGCCTCGTCTCCTCACTTGCACCATAAAGACTCAGGCCTTCGCTCCGCACCTTGCCAGAGTGTCAGCGTCTCCCAGCGCACCTGACTCGACGTGCTTATCGTCAACTTGGCTCCCCGTCACAGCCTGTTTCCGTGCCGTCACCGTGGCAGTTCTGCAGAGCCTCCTCGCCAACGTCCACGAGCCTTCCCTCTGAAGTCATTGCTTCCTTGCGGACCATTAAAGACCAGCTAAAACCTGCATCCGGTGTCGTGCCTGCTTAGAACGCCCAGTTCGGCCCAGCCTCCGTGACAGCATAATCACGCAGTGCAAAGAGAACAGTGCCAGTTATCATTTTTAAAATTTCAAGAGTCCGAGACAGAATTATTAAGTGTTCATTCGTCTTACGGCTGAGGGGAAGAAGCTGTTCTTGTGGCGGGAGGTTCTGGTCCGGATGGACCGTAGCCTCCTGCCTGAGGGGAAAGGGTCAAAGAATCCGTGTCCAGGGTGAGAAGGGTCGGCTGTGATCCGACCTGCACGCCTCCGAGTCCTGGAGACATGCAGGTCCTGGAGCGATGGCAGCTTGCAGCCGATCACCTTCTCCGCAGCACGTACAATGCGCTGCAGTCTGTGTCTGTCCCTGGTGGTGGCGCCAGCATACCACACGGTGATGGAGGAGGTGAGGACGGACTCCACGATGGAGGTGTAGAACTGCACCAACATCTGGGTCGGCAGCTTGAGTTTCCTCAGCTGCCGCAGGAAGTACATCCTCTGCTGAGCCTTCTTGATGAGGGAGCTGATGGTCGGCTCCCACTTGAGGTCCCGGGTGATGGTGGTGCCCAGGAAGCGGAAAGAGTCCACGATGGAGATGGGGGTAGGGGAGTCTGTGAGGGCGAGGGGGGGCGGTGGGACTGTGACTTTCCTGAAGTCCACGATCATCTCCACTGTTTTCTGGCTGTTCAGCTCCAGGTTGTTGCTGCTACACCAGGACACCAGCCGGTCCACCTCCCTCCTACAGGCAGACTCATCACCGTCCGAGATGAGCCCGATGAGGGTGGTGTCATCCGCAAACTTAATCAGTTTGACGGACTGATGGCTGGAGGTGCAGCAGTTGGTGTACAGGGAGAAGAGCCAGGGGGAAAGTACACAGCCCTGGGGGGATCCGGTGCTGATAGTCAGGGTGTCCGAGACCGTAGACCCCAGCCGCACATGCTGCCTCCGCTCCGTCAGGAAGTCAGTGATCCACCAGCAGAGGGAGTCGGGCACGTCGAGCTGGAGCAGCTTGTCCTGGAGCAGTCCCGGGAGGACGGTGTTGAAAGCTGAGCTGAAGTCCACAAACAGATCAGTTAGTTCGGATTTATCAGCGCTGGATTCCAACACAGCTCTCGTGCCCCCACTTCGTTGGAATGAAGATGCTTCCTGCTTCGTCCTCAAGTCAGGCCTTCCCCTGAAGGCGGGGCTTTGCCCCAGCCAATCTAAGCCCATGTTTATCTGCGTCATTATGTGTCGTCACCAAATGGGACGTTCAAGTGAATCAGTAATAATAATACAAAAATAAATGTGGTACATCCCTGTTGTGATGTCGGCATGCAATCACGTCGTGGAATCCCATCTGATACGGAAATCCCCTAACCCACCCACGAATAACGCCACTTTTAACGTCAACTCAAACCTCAGTGGTGACAACTCTGTCGATTAAGACTTTATGTTTAATCGACTAATTAGCTAATAATTAGCACCCGTCGTGCTTATCAGTGGGATGTTTTTATTACATTGCAGCGTTATTGATCGTTAGACCATAGTTTTCTTCGATAAACTATTGTCATATAATCAGAAATAGTTGCGGCCTATCACACTAGGCTTTATAAGTACGATGTAGCAAGTCATGAAATACGGTAGCTACTGCAAGTTGATCCAGAACAAACCGAGTAATAAACTCAGTCTATGAAATAATAACAATTTATTCTTACCGTGCTTAACAAGAACAACGTCCATAGATTTCAGTGGTGCTTGACAACAGTACATCGAAACCGAGTGAAAAAGAAATCCTTCACTGAAACACTTAAAGCCCCTCTGTGTGCTGCTCAGCGAAATATCCATATCCACGAAATACCTGACGGAGAAATGATCGGGAAGTTCTTTCTGCTTTGCCATTTGAACTCAATGTGTTTTCATCCATTTTGGTCAAATGCTGTCTGGGCGTGACACGGAAAGGTCAATGAGTCATCAGTAGAAAACTCCGCCAAAGCGCCGTGCTGTTACTAGAGCTCAGTTTGCTTTCTCATTTCTACCGGTAGCCCCTCTTAACTTTCCTCACTGCCTTAGCAAATGTATATTTAGCTGCCCTGTAGGCGCCATGATCTCCAGAAAAGCTATCCCCTTGTCTTTCCACAGTTTTTTGGTGTCCCTGGTAAACCATGAATCATTATTGCCGTGCAGCCGCATGACCTTCGATGGAACACGATCTAAGTGAATGCATGCTGTAATAACATCCGCGTATGTGTTCAGATTGTCTGATGGTGACCTCAGACAGACGGTCTCATCATCTCCAGTGAATACGAAGACCATTGTTTAACGGTCCTCTTGTGCGGCTTCATAGCTTTTACTCTGACGATACTGTATAAGGAGCTCGGCTTGTACAGCGTTACATCAGACCAATGTTAACATAACATTGGTCTAACATTATGGGGGTGGGATTTAATAAGTTTTTCTTCTTCCCACTCCTTTTCAAGCACTATATAATTTATTATTGCTATTTTTGTGTACATGAACTTTGGTGGTTGTTTTGGACATATTTGTTGGGTTTTTGTTTCTTTAGTCGATATATGGTTTCTTGTACGCAAAAAGGTATAATTTTGTTTTGTTTTTAATTTTTATTCTGCTTGAAACAAATTAATAAATAAATAATAAATACAAAAATACAAATAAATAATATATTCTCTCCCCTTGTAGGCGCTGATATTTGTTCCCTATATCCTTCTGAGACTCTTTTGAGACAAGCATGATTGAAATCGCCAAGCACCAAAAACAAGGAGTTTGCTAAAGATTTTTCACCTCAGTCACAAAAACACCGCTCAGTGTCAAAATATAGTACTGTATGCACTTTACTTTCTTCTTATTGAAATGTCTCACTATCTTCTGCTCACATATACAATTTATTATGTTATAGTTATTGAATAAAAACACACGCTCCTCTGAACTACCAGCGAAGCATTTATCAGCCACACGGACAGCTGGCCGTGATTTAATGCTAATAAGATAGGCGATATAAATTAGCATCAAAGAAATGGACAGTTACATTCTTCAAGTAATAATTAAACCTAATAGTGCCAGACATTTTCAGCTCAGCTATGTGCTGGCCCCAGTTTTTGCTATATTTTCCCAATTTTCCAAGCCCCACAGAATATTCTTTACTTTGACGATGCACTCACCGAACCGGAATGAAAGATTCAAGCCTCTTCTTTTATGTCTGGGTTTTACAGTTTCCTCCCACCTCCAAAAACTTGCAATTTGGGTGAATTGATCAGTCCAAATTGTCCGTCGGCGGTTGTCTGTCTCCGGCCCGGCGATGCGCCTTGCATTCCAAATGTCCAATAGACAAGAGGCGATTCTGTTGTTTCCATTTGCGCTGACACAAGTCACATTTTGCAATAATAATAAGCGCTCAGGAATGTCTCATTGTCCACACATTAAGATGCATTCACACGCACATACACACACACATCCACAGCTGTGTGCAACAGCCTACAGCCTAACAGCCTGCTGTAACTCAACAAACAGAATATTTGGTCTATGATTTGGGCAATGCAAGTTACTTCAAACAAATATATTTGTTTCTTTAAAGGAGGGGATCCCTAAAGTTTATCACATTATTTATCAAAGGTTCAAAATACCAAATCATCTTAATTAACTATAACGTGTCCAGCTTCGTAAATATGAGGAGGTCCTATAAGATGAGCCGACGCGATAGATGTTAAACGCACGTAAAATAAGACTGCAAAATAATAATGTTATTGATAACAAAAGAATTGTTGAAATGCGCAAAAAAACCTTCTGCAGCCGATTCTGATTGGCTGGGGTGTGCTTGATGAAATTACACAGGACAGATATGCTTCTGTTCAGCCGTTATTCTCAATAGAATACTCACAGTACACATTGCTGGGATGAGAATAGTCGTGTTATTAATATTTTAAAGGAAGTAAGTTGAGAATTGATTATGAAGCAGAGGGACCAAAAAAGTTTGATCAAAACTGATCAAAGTCATCCGGCTTGTTGTTTTATTGCATATCGCATTTAAATGACAAACTCATTTTACCTCTGAGCTGAAGGTGCTGTCACCTGCTGCTCCACACGCTCCAAGCGCGCACGCGCAGAGCGCACACGCGCAGAGCGCGCAGGAGGTCTGTCTCCACAGCAACCAGAAGCAGTCGGAAGGCATGACGTGGTCGAAGGGAAATCAGTTCGTGACGGTTCAATGTCCACCGTGCAGACGGCGTCTCGCGTCTGGCGACGTGTTTGTCGCTCTGTTGCTCCTTCAAGCCAAAAAATAAAGTCAAAACATCTGGAGTTGTAGTTTCTAGTCTTCAGCAGGAACTCGGTAGTTGTAGTTTCTACTGGTATCCCCGTCAGGCTGACAGTAACGTCCGGATTAGAAAGTAAAGATCCATAAGGAGCGATGACGTCTTCGCTCGTGCATGTATCCTTCACGCGCCTCACCTTCCTCAGCGCGAGAACGGAGACTCGGTGTCACGTTTACGCAGCAGCGCAGTCATTGCCTGATAAGAATCACTGAACGCGCACTTTATACAACGCGTACAAGTACTCGACGGAAAGCTGAGTAGAACACGCACGAACTTCTCTGCACGTGACCGACCCCGCGCTCGTTCCTGTCGTTCCTTCCGCGGGACGGCGTGTCTTTACCGGAGCAGGACGGACAGTGACCGCCCGCCGGGTCTTCGGTCCCTAAAGTGGAAGAGCCCGCATCAAGCTAGATGGCGGGAGAGCAAGAGTTCCTGTCGAGACTTTCAAAACAAAATACGAGCTTATTATTATTATTATATTTCTGCTTATTTGATCAATATGATATGGATTGAAGGATAATTCAGTAGACCGTGTGCCTTTAAGCATTTAAACTATATATTTAAATAAAATGCGCGTTTTAAAATGAAGTTTCCCTTCAGGGATGTTGGTCCTCTTTTATTTTAAAGGTAGACTATCTCCTGTATTTTCTTGTCTTTCTGGAGCCGCCTTAAACAGACCACAATTGTGAAAGAGCTCTACTCGGATATTTCACTGTGACGGCTACTAAATACTCACAAGGACAGATGGAGGTGGAGGTGCTGAAAGATTTTGCTTTATATTCTTATTATTTTTTATTCTCTTTATTGAAAACTCTCAATACTGTAACGTCGGTGCAAACCATGAAGCCGGAGACGAGGACTCTTTACCGGGCTTTATTCCAGCGCTGGACAGAACAATCAACAGGGTCACTGTTTCGGCCGAAACCCTCGGACTGCTCTCCGCTCTAACCAACTCTCTCTCCCTTAAAGGAAGAGCGCAACAATAACACCAACCATAGCCCCCTAGGGATCATTACAATACTATAAAACAAAAAGGCAGACATCACTGAAGAAAGGTCCAACACATTAGAGCCAGAGGGCAATAGGCAACAAATCAATTTAACAACGCGACATCAGCTAATATACAAATATACGTTTTCACACAGTTTCAAGGCACCTTTACTTTTTAATAATCTAAGAGACTGGGATATCAATTTAATTTTAAATGGGAAAACATTGGGATTTACATTAAGGAATACACATTTGTGAATATAACATTTACTCATAATTATTAAATTATTATATATATATTCAAATTTTTTGTCTTTCATAAATACACCAAATTTAATGCTATTATAATCTAATATAGGCACATCATTGTTTACCGTCAGCCTATTATATAACCCATCCCAAAATGTATTCACATTACTGCATTCATAAAATAAATGTTCTTGACATTCAACCTGAACATGTTATCTGGCAATTGGTATCTAATTCTTAAAAAATATTTCATTGTCTTTAAGGGTTTTGAAGGTCTTCCGTAATCTGTATGGAGGAAGAACAGGATAGCAAGTAAGGGCTCACGAGAGTGGCTGGCGTTGGGGAGGACGACGCAAAGGACAGGGTGTGGAACACGGCCCGAGGAAAGACTGGACATCTTGCAGGCAGGGGTGCTCCCCGATACCCCCTCGTGTTTCCGCTTCTTTCCTCTGACATTGTGGCTGCTCTTTTCCTGCGTTAGGGAAATTATCGAAGACCTTGAAAACAATATCTTCACCCGCTGGGGTATCCCTAAGTTTGTGGAGTCAGACTGTGGGCCGCAATTCACAAGTCCTCTGATGTCACAAATGTGTGAAATGTGGGGGGGAAACCCAGAAACTCATGACGGCGTACCATCCCCAAACCAACATGACGGAGAGGGTAAATCGCACTTTGAAGACCATGATTGCCTCCTACGTTGGGACCCGGCACCAGGATTGGGACAAGTGGCTTCGTGACTTCGTGACCCCTGCTCTAGATCAGTCACCCACCCAGAACCACATAGAGATGGTGTCTGTTCCCCGGCCACCTAAGATTGTTAAATTATACTGGAGAGGTGTTACTAGGGTGACCAGGCGTCCTGCTTTGTGCAGAACTGCACCGCATTTTCATCCCTTTTTCATCGTCCCTCCGATTGAGACGCTGTCCCGCATTTTGTACTATTTATTTTATTTGACAATATTTATTTACGCTGTTGTTTTATATATATAAACAACAGCACAAAACAACTGCCATGGCTCCTGCCAGGTTGGCCTTGGAAAGAGAGCTGAGGGGTTCCCTTGAGCAGCTTGTGTACAAAGACCCAGCACCATATCCAGGTCCTTCAGGTGTGACCGGTGATTATGTCACCGAAACAAAAATAATAATTCCGTCAGAATGTCTGTTCTGATTCTCAGGGTAAGTGGTTGAATTTCTTCATTACTGTTCATGTTATATGGTTAAAAGTATTTTATGTTATTGTGGTTGCTTATGTGTTCCAGCGTTGGTCGGGGATATACGGTCAGCTGGATGAATAGACGAACACAGAGTGACGCAGAGTCAAAACATTAGATCGATTGTTCGGTAATCTGTTAGTAATGCCTCAGGGTTTAGGTCAGTGGTTCTCAAATGGTGGGGCGATGTCAGGGGGGGCGCCGGTTACCGCGGAGAAAATGCTTTTTTTGCCGAACTCGAGCAGGGAGTATTATCTCTATGGTGAATGCGCCACACACGGAAGAGCAAACAAACCCTGGAGAAATATCTAACGGGGAGGAAAAGAGAGACGGAGAGAGGCGGAGATGACGCGACAAAGGAAGGTCAGTCGAACGCCAAGACGAGGAGATACGACGAAGCGTACGTAGCGCTTGGCTTCACGGTGACGACAGTGGGAGACGAGGAAAGGCCGGTGTGTTTACTGTGTCTGAAAACGCTGGCAGCGGACAGTATGAAGCCGAATAAATGACAGCGTCGCTTAAGAACAGTCCACCCCAACCCTTGAGTTTTTCAACGAAAACGTGCTGAATATTGTCAGCAATCATCCCGCTTCGTAGCTGCTACGCCAGTAAACCAGCGAGCTCTGTTAGCGTCATACAAGGTGGCGTACCGAATTTCTCGATGCAAAAACCCCCCCCATAGCAGAGGAGCTGATCCTGCCTGCAGCAGTGGACAGTCTCTGGCATGCTGGGTGACGCAACTGCTGCAAAATAAAATCTGTCCCTCTGTCCAATGACACTGTTGCCAGACAAATAAATGAGAACCTCAAAGACAAACGCTTTGCCTTACAAATCGATGAAGCAACCGACAGCAAAAAAGACTGTTTGTTCATTGATTATGTCCGTTTTGGCAGACAAACTCCCTGTGAGGATCCACAGCTGAAGAGCTATTCAAAATGCTGGACTGCTTCCTGACTGAGAACTGGCTGAAGTGGGAGAACTGCGTTGGTGTTTGCAGTGCCGGTGCAGACCATGGCAGGGATGAGAAAAGGACTCTGGGCCCTCATCAAGAAGACCTCACCTAATGCGGAGTGGAAGCACCGGCCTCAAAGCCCCTTTCCTCTGGATTCAGTGAGGCGATGACTGACACTAAAAACAAGAGTCTTCTCTGCTCTCTGAGAGGAGACGGGAGCCGAACACCAAGCTCTGCTGTTTCACAGCGAAGCACGGTGGCCGTCACGAAAAGTCTTGTCCAGAGTTTTTGAGCTCAGAGAGCCGATAAGGATGTTTTTGGAGCAGGAGCTCAACTACGAGAACTTCCCGGTGAAACCGGCCTATCCGAGTGGCATATATGGACGGCTCAATGAACTAAATCTACAGCTTCAAGGGAAAGATAAACACCTCCCTCAGGTCACAGACAAGATCAGCGCTTTCACTCAAAAGCTCGCAATGTGGGGCAGACGACTCGATGAAGGAAATACCGAATCATTGGAGACTACGATTCCACCGCAGCGATTCCATGTGTCAAGCAGCATATTTCATCATTGATCGGATTCTTTAAAAAGTACTTCCCTGAAAACAGTGAGAGATCCTTTTGATGCTCCAGCTCCAACCGGTTTCAGCTCTGCAGAGGAGGACCAGTTCATCGACCTGACATCTGACTCCACGTCGAGTGTCGAGAGGCAGTATCCACTGCTGGGGCAGAAGGCCATGGGCATTCTTCTTCCTTTTGCCACATCATGTCTTTGTGAGACTGGCTTCTCTGCTGTTGCTGCACTGAAAACCAAGTACAGGCTAAACATCGAGCAGGAGCTGAGAGTTGCAGTATCACGCTTCAAAATGTGCTGCAAAATGTGATCATAGCCATTAATCCTCACTTCATTTTGCTAAAGTTTAAGTTTTGCTGAGTTTATGTTGATGATCAATTTTAATTGAAAAGACAATGTTAATAAAGTTATTCTTTGTTGTAAGTTGATCTATATTTCTTTCTTTTTCATTTCTTTGTATGTTAATAAGGATACAAGAGTGATTTTTTTTTTGGGGGGGGGGGGGGTGAAATGCTTTTTTCTTCCTAGGGGGGGCGTGACAGAAATAATTGAGAAGCACTGCTTTAGGTAGAGGGAGACGTGCGCTCTCTTTCCTCATTCAAGAGAAACCGCGTGAACGACAGAGCTGTGCGCTTGATTTCACTCTCACGACTATTCCCTTGTTGAAGGGCTCAACATTTGGAGGCACCGCTAGGATGCTTGGCTTGAGGATCATCCCTGAGCTGTAGTGGAAACCTTCTGGCTGATCATCCCTTAAAATGACCCAGGTATCGGAGCGAGGCTGGTGACAAACTGGTAACCTGCATCCTGAAGTGAGCGGAAGTGAGCGGAGCACCAAAGGGCCAATAACGTAACTAACCCCCTGTCTGACTGCTTATGTCCACATCTCTGATAAAATGGAGTCTGAATTTGAGAACCTGCAGTTGGAAATTAAAGGAGCGCTGCACAAATTGACCGTCGAGCAACTGATTAAAGTATGCAATGCTCTCGAGATATCAGAAGATGTGACTGGTAAAACTAGCAGCGCATGTAATAGAGTATCTTGAACGAGAAGAACTAGCTGACTTGGAGGACAACGGCATGTCAGAGCTCCTCCATTCTCAGGACATAATAGGACAGTGCAAACGACAACAAACCTGAACGAAGGAGAAACTGTAAAACAAACTGAGGAACAGAAACATCTACAGAAAGAGGTAGAGGCACTGAGGTTATCAATGCAAGACAAATTGAAAGTGGCCTCAGCAAAGGCTACACAGAGTCAGAGATTATTGATGCCGTCATTCGTGCCATCACACCAGGCATGCGGCTAAGGAGTTACCTAGAAGGAAAAGCAGAACTGACACTGCCTGCCCTTCGTAGAATTCTAAGATGTCACTACCAGGAAAGGGGTGCTACGGAGCTATATAAACAGCTCACCTCTGAAGCGCAGGGAAGTAGAGAGTCTGCACAAAATGTCCTGATTAGGATGATGGACTCGAGACAGAAGCTCCTCTTTGCCTCACAGGAAGATGATTCAAATTTAAAATATGACCCGGTACTAGTCCAGAATTTATTCATGCACACTGTCCTAACTGGCTTACAAAATGATAGTATTAAAAGCGACCTGCAGCCTCACCTCACTCAAACAACCACTTCAGATGAGCTACTGTTGGAGAAACGAAAAGGAGAGACAGGACAAAAGGAAACAGGTTGCAGGCTCACGAGTAACACATGTGAACACAGTCCAGACGAGTGAAGTTCCTGAAGAAAGGAAAAGCCCCACCCGACAAAGCACTGCCTCTGAGATAAAAGAAATGCGTTCTGAGATAGGCCAATGTATCCTCCACCCAGCAGAGAACCAGGAACTGTTCCTGCACCCTACCCAATGTTTTCCCCCCCTCCACATTCATCGTATAAGACTGAATTGAGTGCCATGCCATCTAATCAACAGCAGCTACCAGAATCAGCATACCAGCAACCCTTTGGCTCGGGACAAATGAGGGGAACAGCACAATCCCAACAGAGATTTGCACCACAGCAGTATACCCAGTGCCAGGCCCCACCCAAGATGCTTTGCTTGTACCCTAGCAGGTGATGAGTACTGCCAACACTGCTTTAGGTGCGGAAGCAGTGAACACTTCAGGGGCGGTTGTGGAGCATAGAGGCCACCAGCAGCAGAACCCTTTAAACTAAGAGGGGTTGCTCCCGTGGGCCATGGAGCAACCAGCCACATGAAAAAGACCCAAATGTGCGTAAACTGTGAAGAAGAAAAAACAAGAGAGACACTTAGACAGATGTCAGGCCGGACACTGAAGACGTGTGCTGACCAACTGGCAGGGGTCTTCCTGGACATCTTCAACCTGTCCCTGCAGCTGTCCACCGTCCCTGTCCCCCTTAAGTCCTCCATCATTGTGCCGGTACCCAATAAATCATCCATCTCCTGCCTCAACGATTACCGCCCTGTTGCTCTGACTCCGGTGGTGATGAAGTGCTTCGAGAGGATCCTCCTTAAACACATCAAGGACGCCGTCCCTGCTGGTTTGGACAGCCTGCAGTTTGCCTACAGGGGGAACCGCGCCACGGAGGACGCCGTCTCGCTGACACTGCACTCGGCCCTGACTCACCTGGAGCAGCCCAACACCTACGTCAGGATTCTCCCCCTTCAATTTGCTGTTTGGGCGCTCTCCACGGTTGCCAGTTGACATGTTCTTCAACCTGACTCCAGGACATGGGGATGGGAATCACCACAAACAAATGGAAAGGTGGAAACAAGGCATGGAGGAAGTGTATGAGATCACGGGACCACTGCCTCACTGTGGACCACAGCGAGGCAGTGGTCCACAGTGAGACAGTGGTCCACAGTGAGACAGTGGTCCACAGCGAGACAGTGGTCCACAGCGAGATAGTGGTCCACAGCGAGACAGTGGTCCACAGCGAGATAGTGGTCCACAGCGAGACAGTGGTCCACAGCGAGACAGTGGTCCACAGCGAGATAGTGGTCCACAGCAAGACAGTGGTCCACAGCGAGATAGTGGTCCACAGCGAGACAGTGGTCCACAGCAAGACAGTGGTCCACAGCGAGATAGTGGTCCACAGCGAGATAGTGGTCCACAGCGAGACAGTGGTCCACAGCGAGACAGTGGTCCACAGCGAGACAGTGGTCCACAGCGAGATAGTGGTCCACAGCGAGATAGTGGTCCACAGCGAGACAGTGGTCCACAGTGAAGGACTATTCTCACCCATTCCACACATCATTCATTCGTTCGTATGTTCACTGCGGTGTGCACAGCCCTCTACGGCAGTCTGTTAGACAACCAGAACCCTGACAATCCAGAGTCGGGACCAGGAGTCAGAGACGTAGTCCAGAGTCAGTACAAGGACCAAGAGACAGATATATAGTCCAGAGTCAGGACCAGGAGTCAGAGACGTAGTCCAGAGTCAGTACGAGGACCAAGAGACAGATATATAGTCCAGAGTCAGGACCAGGAGTCAGAGATGTAGTCCTACACCCATCTCTGAGTGTCCTCTAGATCAGTGGTCCCCAATCTTTTTCCTGCCACAGACCGGTTTTATGCCGTGAATTTTTTTCGTGGACCGGGAGGGGGGGGGAATAATTACATTTAAAAAGAGGAATATAATCTTACCAATAAACTTTATATTATGCACTTGCAATAACACAACATCTACTCACCATAAATTGTTGTCCCAATAATTACTTGTCCTTCATGGTTTTTGTTTCATAAATTCCACATTCTTATTTTTAATCCAGATTCTTGTCTTTTAATCCAGATTCTTGTTCTCTATGTCCCGAAGCAGTTTTGAACCCTTCATTGCTCGTTAACGAAGCTAATCAGCCAGTCAGCTGTTTTACCGAGAAACCCGAGTTTTAAGTCTTAGTCCTGGTTTCACTTCCTCCTCTTCTTCCTCCTCTTCTTCCTCCTCAGTTGGACTTTTCTCCTTAGCAAAGAAGCTCTCCAAAGACTTTTGTTTCTTTTTATTAATTTTCGCGAGTTCACGGCTGTTTTTTTTCGCAACGTATCAAGACGCGATTGTTACGTTGGAGAAAATCTGGTTGTTTTTCAAAATAAAACACCTTTTAGACGTTAATAATCGATACAACGGAAATTGTGTACGTTAGTTGTTCTTTCTTTGCGGCCCGGGAACAAATGCCTCATGGACCGGTACCGGGCCGCGGCCCGGTGGTTGGGGACCCCTGCTCTAGATCAGTCACCCACCCAGAACCACATAGAGATGGTGTCTGTTCCCCGGCCACCTAAGATTGTTAAATTATACTGGAGAGGTGTTACTAGGGTGACCAGGCGTCCTGCTTTGTGCAGAACTGCACCGCATTTTCATCCCTTTTTCATCGTCCCTCCGATTGAGACGCTGTCCCGCATTTTGTACTATTTATTTTATTTGACAATATTTATTTACGCTGTTGTTTTATATATATTGTGCCAACTTCATTTTTCTTTTGATGTGACCTTATACATTGTTTACTTATACAGTGTTCATTTTAATGTGCAACAAAAACCTTTTGCACCATGCACAGGTGGGGTGGGGGCCCCAGGGATTTCTTGCTTGGAGTCCCAAGAGACCCTAGCAACGCCACTGCATATAAAGGTAAGGTAAGGTGACTTTATTTGTACCCGAAGGTAGATTTGGTAGATTTGGTTTACAGCAGTTACACTCTGCTGCTGGTCGCAGAGTCGCACATTGCCCGGGCGCATTGCGATGTGTGCGATGTGTGCAGCAGCAGAGTATACGTGCTCAAACTATAGCAGCTGTGCTCTCATGAAAGAAAGATAGAACGCTTTTCTTGTCATATGTATTTCAACCCAGGAGAAATTGTCAGCGTTCTCACCTGTTCAGTGAGCAGAAAAGGGGCCTTGCTTGAAAAGAGACAGCAGTTGTCTGAACTAAGATGGCAGCCTGGAATCACTGAATAGTAAACAGTAAAGCCATCAGTATGAAACTGCAGGGGGACGGAAACCAGCCACACCCAAATCTGCTGCAGTGTTCTTCGTCGCCTCGCATGTCTCTGGTGACAGCAGATTTCTTCTGCTTTACCGGATGCATTTTGACATTAGTAGACTGTTAGAGTTGTAGGGAATTCCCATAGTAGATGGGATTCCACAACGTGATTACACGCCGACACCACTAGGAACGCACCACATTTAGTTTGTTATTGTAATGACTGATTTCAACTGAACGCATCACAACAGTGATGTCACACACAACACAGATAAACATGGGCTTAGATTGGCTGGGGCGGAACCCCCACCCCTTCAGGGGACGGACTCATGGACATAGAAAGACGCGGACGCAGAGAGCGGCCCTTTGTTCGGACCTGAGACACAGACACGAAACAGGATCGAACCTCAGCGCTGATATCTGAACCAACTTGTACTGATCTGTTAATTATATAAATGTCTTAATCTAAACCCACATTCTCCTCACTGAATACGCACCCACAACGGAGAACAAGAACCGGAAGAGGGTTTGGTAAAACCCTACAGGATAATTATTTAATTTTCATTGTCACATAGAATAGAATAGAAAGCCTTTATTGTCCTTGCATACTACACATAGTAGAGTCTTTTAAAGATGGTGGACCCATGCGGGTCTAGAGGAATCCCTTTGTCTGGGCTATATTGGGGGGTAGGGTTCTATGCAAATACCTGAGAACCGCCTACTTTTACGGTGTTAATAAAGTGCCCTCAGGGAGAGGATCGGCAGAGATCTCTCCCGATCCGGATTGGTAAAGTATCAAAGTTTATCTGCCTGATTCATTTTGTGTGTGTTTAATCATTTTTGCTTGCTCTTGTGGGTCAAGTTGGGTTCTGTCGGGACCAGGAGTCAGAGAAGTAGTCTTACACCCATCTCTGAGCATCCTCTGGATCAGTCACCCACCCAGAACCCCACCCAGAACCCCATAGAGATGGTGTCTATAGAGATGGTGTCTGTTCCCCGACCCCCTAAGGTTGTTAAATTATACAGGAGACGTGTTACTCCTGGAAACCTTATAAAAATAAAAACTGCCGCCACAGAAATTAACAATAGTAAAACCATTAAATGTGGACTTTTGAATATTCGCTCTTTGGCGTCGAAGGACATTAACTCCTGGATGACCGAGAACTTCCTGTTATTAAATCTAAATAAAACTGAGGTTCTGGTTCTTGGGCCAAAGCATCTCAGAAATGTTTGTTCGAGTGTTGTAGTTGAACTAGATGGCGTCTCAGTGTCCACCAGCACCACGTCCAAGAATCTGGGGGTAATCTTTGATCAGGACCTGTCCTTTCAGTCCCAGATAAAGCATATTTCAAGGACTGCGTTCTTTCACCTTCGGAATATTTCAAAGGTCAGGCACCTACTAACCCGAAAAGATGCAGAACAAATAGTCCATGTTTTTGTGACTTCCAGACTGGACTACTGCAACTCCTTACTGTCCGGCTGCCCAAAAGGTCTATGTTGTGTTCTGTTATGCAGATCTGAACATAGGGGGCGCTGTAGGAATGTGCGGATGCGGAAATGGATTGCTGTGAGTAGAGAAGAATAAAGTATCAGACTGAAGCACATGAGCTCCCCAGCTAAGTATTTTATTACGGTTATTAAACACCACATTTTTGGCGACGAGGATGGCAGTTTCTGTACCTTTACCTGCACCTTTCATGCCGTGCCCAGGCGAACCTACTATCGCTTTTACGACGTGGTTGAAGATGTTCGAGAACTACATGCTAGTCATCGGAGCTACGTGGGATAGCTGGCCCGATGCTAGGAAGCGCGCCGTTCTTCTCCATGCCCTTGGGACAGAGGGTCAGAGACTGTTTTACGCTTTGCCGGATACAGGCACTACTTATGCTTCGGCTGTTGAGGGACTGAGAAAGCATTTCGTTCCCAAAGTTAAGGTGATTGCAGAACGTCACAAATTCCGCCAGAGAGCACAGAGGCCTGATGAGACGGTGAACGAGTTCTTAGCTGCGCTGCGCCAACTCGCTGCTGCTTGTGAGTTTGGAGAGATGGAGGAGCAGATGCTTCGTGATCAGATGATAGAGCGTGTTGCCAATACGCGCATACGGGACAGACTGCTGCTGGAAGCGGACTTGAACCTAGCTAAGGCTACTACATTAGCTTTGCAGATCGAGACTGGATTACGTAACGCGGACGTTCTTTCTGACAACATGGCTGCTGCACAGGTGAGAGCCATTCGCTCGCAACCGCGGGACACCCGGCCGTGGGGGAAGAAGAAAATGGCTCAGAGGATTGCGCCTGCTACAACTTCAAACGCCGGTAAAAATCGCTCATGCTACCGTTGTGGTTCTACTAGCCACTTGGCTAACAAGCCATCCTGCCCTGCAGCCAAAGTCAAGTGCAATTCATGTGGAAGAATTGGACATTTTGCCAAAGTTTGTCGGTCTGGATGAAAAGAGGTGCGTGAAGTATTGATCAATGAACTGACTGTACTTTACATGAATGATGCTGTCCAGGATAAGATAAGCTGTACTGTGCATGTTGATGCTAATGAACATTCACATGATGTTGAGCTAATTGTTGATACAGGCTCATCCGTTTCTATTCTTCCTGTGAACATATACCAGAAGTATTTTTCGACATGTGATCTCACTACGTCTACTGTCACCCTGTGCACATATTCTAAGGAGGAAATACCAGTAGTGGGTCAATTACGTGCAACAGTGTCTCATGAGGGACATTCGGCTGAATGCTCATTTGTGATTGTTGAGTCAGGTGCTGCTTTACTGGGGTTAAACCTGTTTGTTGCTCTGCGTATGTGTATTGAGGGTAACAAAGTAATCCCTGCTGCTAACCCAAATGGTTCACCTGATTCTGGGCCTGCATTGCCAGCATCGATGCCACTGACTGTACGAGAAGTTGGATGTACAAAAGGCTTTGTGCACAAAATACAACTGAAGCCACATGCTATTCCAGTTCAGCAGAAATTGAGGAGACTTCCGTTCTCAGTAAGACAAGCTGTTACTGAGGAGCTCCAAGACCTACAAGACAGAGGCATAATTGAGCGAATTGATGCATCTCCGTGGGTCTCCCCCATCGTGGTCACCCAGAGACGAGGCGGAGGAAAGCTTCGCATGTGTGTTGACCTGAGGGAGCCAAATAAATCGATTGTCTGTGACTGCTACCCCTTGCCTCACATGGATGAACTGCTGACCAATTTGTGAGGGGCTACTGTCTTCTGTCTTTTCTACTATTGACCTTGCCTCTGCATATCACCAACTGCTGCTTCACCCAGATAGCCGTGATATAACTGCGTTTATCACACACGAGGGGCTTTTCAGGTTCTGCCGTGTTCCCTTTGGCCTCGCTTCAGCTCCATCAGCATTCCAAAAGATGATGTCTACTATACTGTCTGGCCTTCCAGGAGTTCAAGCCTACCTGGATGACATCATATGCTATGGCACTAACCAGCAGGAACAAGATGCCAATTTAAAGAGGGTGCTGAATGCCTTGAATGAGGCGGGACTCAAGTTGAACATGACTCAATGTAAATTCAATCAGAAAACTTTGTCTTTCCTAGGACATACGATATCCGGAGATGGACTCCACCCTGACAAAGACCGAGTCAGTGCAGTGACTCATGCACCTGCACCACATGATGCACACTCCCTGAGATCCTTCCTTGGTCTTGCATCGTGGTATAGTAAGTTCATTCCTGACTTTATACTTTTGTTGAACCACTACGTGCTGCTCTCAAGGATTTTACTGACCAGAGGTTCTTCTGGACTGCTGAGGCTGAGTCCAGTTTCACTGAAATTAAAAGACTGATAGTGGAGAGCCCTGCTCTGGCACTATATGACCTTGAGCTGCCGACTCAAGTGACAACAGATGCTTCTAACTATGGGCTAGGGGCTGTGCTCACCCAGACAACACAGAGAGAACCGTTGCCTTTGCATCCAGGACCCTTTCTCCTGCTGAAAGGAAGTACTCTACCATTGAACGGGAAGCTCTCGCATGTGTCTGGGCAGTGGAGAGATGGAGAACCTACCTGTGGGGACGTCACTTCACACTGCGCACAGACCACCAAGCTCTTACATTCCTCCTGACATCCAGAGGGACTGGTCGTGCTGGACTGAGAATTGCACGATGGTCAGCTAGACTGCTTTGTTTCACTTAGGATGTCACTCACCATCCAGGCAAGCAGAATGTGACAGCTGACTGTCTTTCCAGAATTCCACTTTCCTCTACAGGGGATGCTGCGGAGGTGCCGGACATGGTTGCTGCTATCTTCCAGGATTCGTTGCATGCCATCTCCCTGCCGGAATTCACTGCAGCCTGTGAAGCATGCCCTGAACTGACACAACTGAGACGTCAGATCCAGACGGGCTGGCCCAAATGCCGGAAGAATGTGACACCGGAACTCGCTTTGTACTTCAATGTAAGAGATGAACTGGCTGTTGATGACTCACTTATCATGAGGGGCACAGATTGCTTGATTGTTCCTGTTTCACTCAGATCCAGAGTGATAGATCTGGCTCATGAAGGACACCAAGGACTGGTACGCACAAAACAGAGACTGCGTGAGCTGTATTGGTGGCCACAAATGGATACTTACGTACACAACATGATCGCTTCATGTGTGTCATGCCAGTATTCTGATAAGACTGTGAAAACTGCGCCTGCACCACTCATACCTGTGGATCTTCCAAATGGCCCATGGGAAAAAGTGGGAATTGACATCACGGGTCCTTTCGACCATGCTACATGGGACTGTCGCTATGCCATTACTCTTACTGATTACTATAGTAAGTGGCCTGAAGTAGCATTTGCACCCACTGTCACTACGGACGTGGTTATTCAGTTTCTAACTACTGTCTTTAGCCGTGAGGGAAATCCTTCTTCCCTGGTTTCTGATAATGGCTGTCAATTCACCTCCCATGCATTTGCAAATGTTCTGAGGGAGAGAGAGATAAAGCACCTGCGCTCCAGTGTGTATTATCCGAGAGCTAACGGAGCCATTGAAAGATTCAACAGAGTGCTTAAAGAATGTGTTCAGACTGCCAACAGAATGCACAGACCATGGAAACAAACTGTAACAGAGTTCTTACAGAACTATCGTGCCACACAACACGCTACAACAGGAGCTCTACTTCCCAGACGCTCTAACAACAGCGCTGGAGGAAACTGATTGGTCTGAAACTTTAAACTCCGCCTCTGTCGAGGGGACCTGGTCTTCCTTTAAATCTGCATTTCTGTCCGTAATCGATAAGATAGCACCCATAACTGCTGTTCGGGTCAGAGCCCGTACAGAACCTTGGATGAAGGGGGAAATATTGAATGCCATCAAGCTCAGAAACAAATGTTACTCTGAGTACAGAAAAACCAACAACGAGGAACTACTTGAAAAAAGCAGAAAACTACGCAATGAGGTTAACAAAATGATAAAAAATGCCAAAAAGAATTTCTTAAATGAGAACATTGAGGCAAACAAAAGCAACCCACAAAAACTGTGGGAGGCCCTAAAACAATTAGGCTGCAGCAACAGACTCCAAACAAAAACCAGTAATATCTGCATTAACTCAAGTGGTTCGCTCCAGACCGACAGGCTGGTGGTAGCAAATTGTTTTAACAGCTTTTTCACCACTATTGCCCCCTGTTGGTCAGCAAACTCCCCCCACATTCAGGTCTGTACGGTTCTGACCACATCCAAACTCACTATGAGAAGCTAGGTGCTAAAAAGGACACTTTCTCTTTCACACCTGTAAATACCGTTGATGTGCTAAAACAACTAATTGCCCTTCAACCTAACAAGGCCACAGGCCTCGACCACATACCCACCCGGTTCCTCAGAGACGCAGCTGTCTCTATCGCCCCCGTGGTAACCCATCTGATAAATTTATACATCAATCAGTGCCACGTCCCACAGGAATTCAAGACGGCGCGGGTTATCCCTCTGTATAAAAAAGGAAACAAATTAGAACCTGGCAACTACCGCCCTGTTTCCATCCTTTGCTCCATCTCAAAGGTTATGGAGAGAATAATCCAGGAGCAAATCAACCGCTACCTCGCCGAGCATAACCTGCTCTTTGAATTCCAATCGGGCTTCAGAACATCCCACTCCACTGACACGTGCCTCATATATCTGACCGACTACATTAAGCGTGAAGTAGACTCGGGCAAGTATTGCGGCATGGTCATGCTGGACCTCCAGAAGGCCTTTGACCCCGTTAACCATTCAATCCTATTGAATAAACTAGGGGCGATTGGTTTTGATAGCACATCAACAAACTGGATGAAATCGTACCTTGAGGGACGAGAACAAATGGTGGACATAAACGGAACCGTGTCCTCGTCCCTCCCGGTAAGCTGCGGGGTTCCTCAAGGCAGCATTCTAGGACCGTTACTGTTCCTCCTATACATTAACGACATGAATGCTGCCTGTAACTGCAAATTGTTCCTGTTTGCTGATGACTCAGCACTCCTGATTTCGGGAGAGGACAAAGTGCAGGTTGAGGAGGCTCTCAGCTCTGAGCTCACCAGAATCCGTACTTGGCTTACTGATAACAAACTGTCACTACATCTTGGTAAAACCGAATCTATTCTTTTTGGGTCTAAACACTCTCTACGTGAGATAAATGTTAATGATTTCAAGGTCACAGTCGATAATACAGTAATCTCCAGCAAAGAAGAGATTACCTATTTGGGCTGTGTTCTTGACAAATACCTGTCTGGTGATAGTATGGCAACTAAGGTGATCAAAAAAGTCAATCAGAGAACAAGATTTTTGGGCAGAATGTCTGCTTTTGTCAACAGAAGTGCTCTCCGGACGCTTGCTGGAGCCCTCGTTCAGCCCCTCTTTGACTATGCTAGCACCTCCTGGTATTCAAACATCAAAGTGTCCCTGAAAACCAGGCTCCAAACCTCCCAAAACAAACTGATTCGGCTACTCCTCAATCTGGGGCCCATGACCCACCTTCTTCCTGGACATTTTGCTAGCCTAAAATGGCTCAGGGTAGAAGACAGGGTTAAACAACTCAAAATGGGATTGGCATTTAAAATAGTCAATGCAGCTCTGCCCTCAGTCCCCTCAATCCCTGCATACCTGACGGAACACCTCCACAGATTTAGTGACACCCACAGCCACAACACTAGAGGGAGCTCAAACAACAACCTGATTACCCCCTCCTACAGGACTAACATGGGTAAATCATCTTTCTACAATACGGCCACCCAAGGGTGGAACGGATTGACTCCCGCCCTCAAAACATGCACCTCTTTGGCCTCCTTCAAAAAGGCCCTAAAAATACACCTTTCAGGGGGACAGAAACGGAGATAGTCATCACGACTCTCTCCGGATCAAACCCCCCCTCCTTTTTTTTGTCCACCTATGTTGTACATATTAATTGCTTTAGTAATTTATTGTAATTTATGTAAGTTATTTATTGTCATTTCGCATCAGTGGTGTAATTTATTTTAGATTAATTGTTAGTTTGCACTGGCGGTGTAATAACATTTTATTTTTGTCTTTCTAATGTTACGTTGCATCAATTGCGTAATTTAATATTGGATTTATTTTTATTTGTATTGTTTTTTGTGGATGATTTATGTACGAAGGACTTTCAACGGAAACAAGCCCGCAAGGGCTTTTTTGAAATGCTCCTCTTAGACAGGATGTTTGACGTTATTTGTACTGTAATACATGCTACTGTGTGACTGTACTTGTACTCTAACATTCTATCTAATAAATATATTCATCATCATCATCAGCTACACCATTTGAGTTGCTGAGACACAGAAAGATGCGTACAAAACTGCATGTACTCCCTGTCTCACACAAAGTCAAAACACACACACAAGTGGAAGAAACAGTAAAACAAAAGAGCAAAGAGTACACAGACAGAAAGGTTGGTGCAAGAGTACCGAGGTTCCAGATAAACGACACTGTGCGTGTCCGGAGACCAGAACATGTTCCAAAGGGACAGTCATCAAGAAAGTGGGACCAAACGCTTACCTGCTCAGCGATGGACGGAAATGGAATGCATCCAAGCTAGCAGCCTTCCCTAAGGAAGCTCTGACTGCCATGGGAAGTGGAAATGTCAGCAATGCTACTTTTGATGAGTTTATGGTGCCTGAGAATGTACACCATCATGTACCAGAGCTAGTTCCAAGGCAGAGCAAGAGAACAAGAAATAAACCAAATTGGCTGACAGGATTTGTTAGATAAGGAAATATGATTATGCACTGATGTATTGCTGCTTCTAAAAAGTGAACTTGGTTACAGGATGTGAATACAAAAACAAGTTACTGTTTATTTGTTTGTTCTACATATCATCCTGTTAGACAGTTAGACAATTCTTTCATACTTATAATTTCATATTCCTGCTGTTCATTTATGATCGTTAAGCAGTCGAGATTTGCTGTTGTTACAGAATGCTGTTACCTTACAAAAATGATTCGTTTATTCTGTGTGTGGAAGTAATTCCTTCAAGGAAAAGGGAAATGTTGTGTTCTGTTATGCAGATCTGAACCTAGGGGGCGCTGTAGGAATGTGCGGATGCGGAAATGGATTGCTGTGAGTAGAGAAGAATAAAGTATCAGACTGAAGCACATGAGCTCCCCAGCTAAGTATTTTATTACGGTTATTAAACACCACAGTCTATTAAACATCTCCAGCTGATCCAGAACGCAGCAGCCCGTGTTCTGATCCAGAATGCAGCAGCTCGGGTTCTGACAGGAACCAGACTGAGAGAACACATTTCCCCTGTTCTGGCGTCTCTGCATTGGCTTCCTGTTAGGGAACGGATTGAATATAAAATCCTTCTGCTCACTTTTAAAGCCCTCACTGGCCAGGCCCCTCCTTACCTTACAGAGATGATTATCCCGTATTGCCCCACTAGAACCCTGCGGTCCCAAAATGCTGGCCTGCTCGTGGTTCCAAAAATTTCCAAGAGCAGACAGGGGGGCGGAGCTTTCAGTTATCAAGCTCCTTTATTGTGGAATCAGCTCCCTGATTGGTTCGTGAGACAGACACCATCTCTATGTTCAAGAGTAGACTAAAGACTTTCCTTTTTAACAAAGCTTATAACTTTTTTTTTTTTTATTATTTTTTTATTTTTTTTTTCCTTCTTTTCTTTTTCTTTTTTTTTCTTTCCTTTTTTCTTCTTCTTCTTTTTTTTAAATTTTTTTATTCTTATAGTGATTGTGACCGTCACCTGCCCTCTTGGCAGCCTAGCCTATTCCTATTTTATTTGTTTTATTACCTGCTTACCGCCGTAGAGGGCTGTGCACACCGCAGTGAACATACAACATGAACAAACAAAAAGTGACAAAAACACAGTGTTCTGAGAAGAAAGTGCAATGGATTTATTTGTGCCCCTTAATTCTACCCCTTCCATCCAATCATCACCAAGAGTTGTCCCAATACACCAGGTTCACATTCGTCTCTAGAGGAAAGTATGGATCACCAAGTTCTCAGATCTGAGGAAAAAGAGAGAGAGCATAGTGAGAGCCACAAACACTGAACCAGCAACCTCCACTAACTCAGAGATCTGTGTGCGGGGTTGACTCTCTAAACGAGTTTTAATAGGTGCTGGAGTGGTGGATCTGGCATGCGTGAAACCTCCACCTAAGAACGGGGCAGCCATCCCGGACCCAACAATGGCAACATAAGCCCCCAGATCACCCCAAGCAGCTACAGCAACCCAAGAACGACCACCATGGCCCCACCAGAACCACACGCAGAAGAACCAGTCCAGGGCCCGGGGGCGACTTACACCAACACAGCCGACGAAACCTAGGCCAGCGCAGCGGCACGGGGCACAGCGGGCCGGCCTGGCGCCCCACCAGCACCCAACACCACGCCCCCCCCAACCACCCGCCCCCCTCCCAGCACCCTCCACCCATCCCACACACCCCCCACAGTCCCCCAGCCCCCCCCACGGCCCAGCCCCCCCCACCCCCCACCCCCCACCACCGCCCCCCACCCCCACCCCCCGCGCCCCCCCCGCCCCCTCCCCCCCACCGCACCCCTCCCCCCCACCACCCAACCCACCGCCGAGCTCGGGCAACCCCCCAACCCAGCGAACCAGCGTCTGGGGAACGGGAGTAGACAGTGCAGGGGCTTCAGCCCTATCCGACCCTATACAGCCATTTGGGAGGAGAGTATTATTCCCTGGGATGGAGAGTAGGGAGCAGGAGGCCGGACCACCGTCCCACCCCAAGCCCAGCCCGCTAAGGCCCCCACATGCCGCGCCAAGGCCAAAAATAAATAAATTAATTGTGAACCCCCCCCCATACCCTGTCTATATGGCTCCCCAGATCCCAGACTGGGGAACCCTCCCAACACCGTGACTGTGTGGACACCCAGGTGCTATATACACATGTATGTAGTGCGTTAAAATTTGGGGCAGGAGGGGCCAGACGGGGGATGCGGAGGAGGGCAACGGCGCACTCCTGCCCTGCGCCCTCCCCCTTATCTCCCCGCCTAGCACCCACGTAACCCCATGTGGTGCATTAAAATGGGGGGGGGGGGGTTGCAGAGGGACGCTCGGTGAACGCCCCCCAGCACCAGGCCCCCCAGGTGCATGTCCCTATGTGTATATTTACAAATGTGTTGTGCTAAGGTGGTGAGTTAAGAGGCGCAGCACATGAGGCCCCAGCCAACCAGGCGGGGGGAGGAGGGAGCCCGACCATAGTCCCCAGCCTCACCCATCCCACCCACATGTGTCAGAGGGCCCAACCATGCACAGGGCCTGGATCGAGCGCCGCCCCCGACGCATCCCACCCATCCCCCATAATCAAGCCCCCAGGAAGGAGGGAGCCGCGAGGCCCCGGCGGGAGGCAGGATGCCGGAAGAGGAGATGCGGGGAGAGAGGGGAAGGGGGAGACCACGAGGGGAGGGGAAGGGAGGCGAAGGAGAGGGGAGAGGGGCAAGGGGGAGGCAGGACAGGAGACGAGACCAAGGAGAAGAGGGCGAGCAGGGGACGGGGAGGGTAGAGGAGAGAGGTCAGGGAGGAGGGAGGGGAGGTGAGGGGGCCATGGCCACGCCAGGTCACCAGCCGGACCCCGGCCGCTACTACCAGCAGAGGAGTGACAGACTGCGCCAGCTCAGTGCCATCCCGAGCGCATAGGCCAGCACCCCCGCATGGCAGCCTAGCGGAACACCGGCGGCCGCCCGAGACGCATGCGCCACCCAGCAGAGACCCGAGGAACCGGGTTGCACATATCAAGCCACGGGGACAGCCCCTGAAGAGTTAGCCCAGCATGCCAACAGTCCCGGAGATCAACCATCCTTGTGTGAAGAACATTGAGCTGGAGACTGGAGCTGAAACATAGAAAGTTAGAATGGCTGGGCGGCGATGTATTTCTGAGGTCCACTCGGTCCTGGATACAGAAAACAGAAACAAGCAGCATCACCATTTACATCGTTGTGGTGGCTTTCGCTAGCAGGCAGAATCAGGTTGTAATATTTATATTTAATGATTTAATAAAAGGAGACCAACTTTCTGTAAAATATTTCAAATGTTTTTTATTTATTTTTTTGGAAGCAGAGATTTTCTCCATTGATATGTGTTCTATGAGGAGATTCAACCAATGATTGATGTTTAAAGACTGTTTATTTTTCCAGTTAACGAGGATTGTTTTCTTGGCGATGGCGAGGGCTGCGAGTGTGGGGTGCGTATATTTCTTAGAAATAACGATTTCTGCCAAGTCACCGAGTAGACAAGAGATCGGAGATAAAGGGAACGTACAATCTAAAGACTTTCCTTTTTAACAAAGCTTATAACTAATCAATGCAGTAATCAATATACCGTAATTCCCGGTGTACAAGCCGCTACTTTTTTCCAATATTTTGAACCTTGCGGTTTATGCAACGACGCGGCAAATTTACGTATATTTTCCCACTTTCGTTACGAGCCGTGTTTCGTTAAAGCCTATTTATTTTCGTTACGAAATTAACGCCCGCCCGCCCGGAGGGAAAGCCCCGCTTGCGCGTAGCTGGGGAGATCCGCAAGAAGGGCCCGGCGCGCGTCCAGAGTCGCCGCCGCCGGACCGCTGTACCCGGTCCCCGCCGCCTGCCCGCCATCCGCCACGCGGCGTCGGACGCGCCGCCCCGCGGGGAAGGAACCCACCCCCTCGACCTCCCGGGCGTCCCCACCCCTGCCGCACCACGCTCGCGCGGACGGAGGATGAGGGGCACGGGGGGCAAGGGGGACGGGGACACCCCGCCAGGCAGGCGCGCGCGCCGCGCAGCCTCCGACGGGCGGAGAGGGGAGGGCGACGGGGCGACTGCTCCCCCAGCCGCGGCTCGAGCCCAGCCCAGCTTCGCACCCCAGCCCGACCGACCCAGCCCTTAGAGCCAATCCTTATCCCGAAGTTACGGATCTGATTTGCCGACTTCCCTTGATCTAACATGCCAGACGCTGTTCACCTTGAAGACCTGCTGCGGATATCGTTACGAGCCGTGTTCCGTTAAATATCATTTGTTTCAATGTACCGGTAGACACCTGCAGTTTACGAATATGTGCGGCTTATTTTTGTACAAAATAAATATTTTTTTAAAATTCAGTGGGTGCGGCTTTTTCACAGGTGCGCATAATAGTTCAGCAATTACGGTAATCAATCTGCTGTCATTAGGCAGCACTGGTGGCTTAACATCATGACACACTGAGCTCCTCCCCCTTTATCCGGTTATTCATGTTGTAAATATATGTCAGTAATCTCTCTCTCTCTTCCTGTAGTCTTGTGTTCTCTCTCCCTCTGTTTGTCCCTCTCTATCTTTCTGGTCCTTCTGTCCGTGGTGCTGCAGAACCTGGACCTGTGTCCCTCACCACTGTTGTCCATATCGCTAGCATTAGCATTTATAGCTTTATATCGCTAGCATTAGCATTTTGTTTTTGTCTGCTCCTGCTCTGTCTCGTTATCACTTCCCTATCCATCTCCTTGTTTTTGACTCTCCTCCAACCTGCCATTCTCTCTCTCTTTCTTTCTCTCTCTCTCTCTCTCTCATCCCAGCCGGTCAGACAGATGGCCGTCCACCATGAGCCTAGGTTCTGTCCAAGGTTTCTGCCTGTTAAAGGAAGTTTTTCCTTGCCTCCGTTGCTCTTGTGGGTCAAGTTGGGTTCTGTGTTTCCCTGCTAATCCTGTAAAGTGCCTTGAGATGACTTCCTGTTCTGATCTGGAGCTACAGAAATAAAACTGAAATGAATTGAATTGAATTTTACATAGGATGCCTGTAAAGCTCATGGAGCAGGACGACCAAGCTTTGAGTGTGAGCACTAATGTGGATAGATGTAGCGTGGAATGGGCGCTTCCCTGAACACTGTAGGACCTCTTGATTAGGGTTGGGGTTAGACTGCAGCACAGATTCCCCAACGTCACCCCGCAAGACGAATGGGTCTTCATCAACGGCCTGCCACTTTATAGGCCTTCAAAATAACACCCTTTGTCTTTATAATAGACACGTGTCTTTGTACAGCATCTTCCTGACTCTGAGCACTGTATTTTTTTAATGCTGTGTTTCAGTTGTGCTCATTATATAATGTAGCGTAGATTATTATCAAGATAAAAGTCAATTAAAACCAACATAAAACAAAAATGGAGATTAAAATTGCCAATAAAATACATTTTATAGGAAGTCATTGATTACAGTCAGAAGTCACACTTTGATATTTATTACAAGTGCTAACAGGCTGTACTTATAGTGGGCGTGTCGTACGGTAAAGATTACCCCAAAATCAAACAAAACAATTAGAATGAATTACAATTACAAGACCACAACAATAAATCAATACATTTTATAAATATACACATGTGTATATAGATGTGTATATATGTATATGTGGTGTGTGTATATATATATATACTCAAGTTTACATCAAGCTGTGTGACATCGAGTCCCCGATTCAGATGCAGGACTGGAAGACGGCACGGAGGCACTGATCAATGCAGCACAAGAACAGGCCCTAAACACAAGATCAATAGAGGCCGGGGTCCAGCACACCAGAGAGGACCCCCGGTGCGGGCTGTCCAAAGACGCCCAGAGACAGAGCAGCACATCACAGCAGGGGGTGAGATGCTGCCAGGCAAGGCATGCATGGGACGACACAACCAGGAAGCAGCTGGAGGTCAAGATGGAGGTCAAGATGGAGGACACCTCCAAAGGGGGTCGAGAACCACCGAGCCAAGATCCTGAGGGACCTCCTGATCCAGACGGACAAACTGGTGACGTCCAACCAGCCTGACAGTGGTGGTGGACGAACATCAGGAGACAGCGGGAGTGATAGATGGAGAGATCCCGAGAATGAACAATGGCTGAACAAAAATATTTCAGTGTTACTCCTTTATGCAAGTATTGTACTTAGATACTTTATGTTCTGGCATATCAAGTAATAAATCCCTATGTGTGCTAATGTGTAGGTCCATGTCGGATGTCAGCACACAGTCTATGACCAGCAGACACCTGCTGCTGGAGAGAAGCATCCAAAGCTGCTGTTCTTGTCCTCCCCTCATCAACTGACGATCCATTGCTGAGCTTGTGCTGTTCCATGACCTCCTCCTCCTCCTCCTCCTCCTCCTCCTCCTCTTCCTCTTCATTGTCACTTCTTTCATCTCTGGTCATCTGTGACATAAGAAAATATAATTGATGCAAAGAAAGAAAGAAGTTATGAGGGGGAATATAATTCCCTCACAGATTTAGTTTTGAATCCATAAATGTGGTTTTCAATGTTAAAATTAAATATTTGTGGCTGACTTAATTCTGAAACCGATCTGGATGAAATTTGGTGGTGAGATAGAGACCCCCCCCCCCCCCCCCCTACATAACTGTGTCAAATTTCATAAACATTGGTTCATAATCAACCGAGATATTGAGGAATAGACTTTGAAGCTGCATTGACTCCAATGTTACCCAAGATTTCAAAGTGATTAAGAATCCAGGATCTCTTCTGGATCATCACCAAAATGTAATCACCTGTTTCTGGTAATATTCCCAACATTTGCTGAAACTTCAATCACGATCCGTCCAGAACATTTGAGTTGCTAACAAGCGGACGGACAGACAGACAAACGCCGGGCGAGGTAATTAGTCAAACCAAGCTTCACGTATCTTTTATCTTCCAAACAATGATAATTGTCTGCCCTTTTTCTCCTTTTGCTCATTCCTTTGTACCAATTTATCAATTATCCATTACCATTTATCTTTTTTCTATTTGCCCAAAAGCCAAATAAATGAATAAAACAAATAACAAATTATAAAAACTTCAAGTTCCGGCTCCCATCCACATACACCTAATATTGCAGTGCAACCCCAATCATTTGAATTTGCCTTGCCTCTAGGAAGGGGGCAATACCTTGACTTTATGTGTGTGGCTGTGCTGACCTTAGCTTTCATTCGTTAAAACAAGTAAAGCTGACAGCTGTCAGTTGTGAAGCATTAACATGGTTATTTTCATAGTCCACTTCAATTGTGACTGCGGTAGGTTGTTGTTAAAAATACTATATTGTGTGGTGAATTACAGCTTTCCATAAATCTTCTGTGGATAATAGAAACTCCAGACTTGCCTCTATGCAGATGACATGACAATGATCTTTCCCTCCCCGTAAAATATATACCATAGTTTTAATTAAAAGATGCATTTGAGCTAGAAGCAAAAAAGTGCGTGTCGGGTACCAATAAAGTTTTAGCCCTATCCAATGCCCTTCTGGCTCTACCCCTAGATCCACTTATTAGTCAGCAGCAAAAACCAACGAGCAAATAGGGACTATTTGGTGTGGCGGCTCTCTGAACTGAGTAAAGTTCACTGGACTTGTAGGTAAAGCTTGAAGATATTTTGCCTCACATCCAAGAAGCATTTTCAGTTCTGACCGGCTGGTGGGTTGAGCATTTCAATACTGGAGAAGTCTATTGAACATACAGAACATACTTACAGAGCCACTTATAAATTTTCTGATCATGCGGAGAATGAGGTATGCCCAGAATATGTGCAGACAGAGAAGTACAACCAGCATCACGTTGAAAAAGTAGTAGCCGAAGAATGCAGGGAAGTCATAAATGGGGTAGACCCAGGTGCAGTGGATCAGCCTGGAACAGAACACATTAGAACCAAGCACAGATAAGGGTAAGACATAGTAGGATTGCTTTTTACATGCTCTTTTAAATTGTAAAATAAGGTTGCTGTTTTTTCAACATTTAATGTTAAAAAACATTTGACTAAAAGAAGAGCGCTACTCGGGGTAGTTGAAGTCGTCTATTTCTCTGCAAGTTCCTGCGGGAATATTAGCTTTAACTAAACACTGAGTCAGTAAAATGAAACTACGTTTTTATTCCACTTCATTATTTGTAGGTTTTGTGTGCATTTAGTCCATATATTACATCTAAGAAATGGTAGAGGGATGGGACTTGGGTGGAGATTAGAATATTGGATGTGTTAAAGATTAGAAACAAAATTGATTTCATTACATTAGTATTTTTTATGTAGTTCCAAATACTCCCTCTGGACAACACAAAGAAATGCAATAAGATACATCAATATTTTTTTTTTGATAGTTTTCATAAATCCCTTATACAACTTGAAACTTGCTCAAAACAACCAAACATTAAATATTTTGGGGGGATTTTTGACCTTTAAATGCCAGTTTTAATTTTTACTGCCTCGGAGAAGACCAAGGACACTCAGCATGTCTTTTGGCTGGCCTGGGAATGCCTTGGGATCCCCCCCGGAAGAGCTAGAGGGGTTTTGCAAAAATACATGCCCCAAGATGTAACACAACCAAAATGATCACCAAATGAATTGCAGTACAATGAGGGCATACCGGTGAACTTACCAGAATGGGTAAATAATCAGTCGTGTTCCCATAAACACTATGGCAAACAGAACAAAGAGGGTTTTGCAGGTTTTCTCCCATTTGGCATAGTTGAATAACTTGGCAGACTAAAAAAAAATTAATAAACAAACACAGAACAGGGTTGTCACGTTTTGCAGCATAACATTCTGACTTGTAAGTGAAACGCCTTCATGCTTGCATGATATACTCAAAGTCAGAAGTTACAAATTCGCAGCCCGTGGGCCATTTGTGGTTTCCTGTCAAGGGTGAAGCCAAGCTGTCATTTCATTTGTGTAGCACATTTAAATACATCAAAGGACTTCGAGTCTGCTGAAAGGCATCGTCTGGGTTACGGGTAAGGCGTGGTCTAGCGCCACACAATGATAGTGAAGCAACACAGCTCTTGTTTCAACCCATAACCAGTTCCTTCTCCATCCTCCTTGGCAGATTTTGTCTGCTCCTGCTCTCTGTCTCTCTATCACTCTCTCTCCCTCTCTTTGTTTTTGACTCTCCTCCTACCTGTCCTTGTCTCTCTCTCTCTCTCTCTCTCTCTCTCTCTCTCCTTTTCAACCCAACCGGTCGAGACAGATGGCTTCCCACTATGAGCCTTAGGTTCTGTCCAAGGTTTCTGCCTGTTAAAAGAAAATTGTTCCTTGCCTCGGTGGCCAAAGTGCTTGCTCTTGTGGGTCAAGTTGAGTTCTATTAATATATAATATATATATTTATATATGAAGTAAATATATATATATATATTTACTTATATTTAACCAGATAAGCAATGGAAGGATGGATATTATTTTTAATTAATGCCACCAAAAAAGTGTGGGATTTGGAAAGAATAGAATAGAAAGCCTTTATTGTCATTACGTATGATATACAATGAGATATTGCAGCAGGTTTAGGCCCTTATGTGGCTGTGACTGACCTCCAGTAAAACATCAGAGGCATCGTGCACAAGCATGATCATGGTTCCGACGCGAATGTAGTTGACACACCAGGAAAACGACAAGAGGACCAGCGTTGCTAAATGGTGGATAATTTGCTCCTTGAAGTCCTGAGAGACAGGAAACGAAATAAAAACACACACACACACGTAAATAGGTCAAGCTACAAAAAGGTTCTACCGATTTACACGAACTGATATCAGTTTGGTGTCATTTGTTATTTAATTTAGTTGAAAAATGTTCCGTGAAACAGGCAGACGAGGAATGACGTGTGGTCGACCAGCATTCCACAAAGGTTTTCATTTTGGTCTGCATATCATCGTCTGCAGGCGTTAGCATAACAGTAAAGTTAGCTTTCAGATAAGTTAGCTTTCAGATACGCAGCAGAACGGAAGGTGGACCCTGAGAACCGGGGTTTCAGACAAGGTGGGGGTCGGAGTCCATGTTCATGGAGGGAGCTGGAGAACCTGCGTGTCTTCTGTGTGGAGGAAGTGTGGGGTACTGAAAGAGTATAATCTGAGACATTATGGAACAAAACACGGACAAAAACAAGAATATGGACACGGAACAAAGGCTGCAGAAGGTTGAGGAATTAAAACGAGGCCTCAAATCTCAACAGGCTCTGTTCAGAAAAGCTAAATCACAAAGCAGGCTGTCGAGGGCAGTTTTATTCTGGCAGAAGAGATCGCTAAATCAGCCCGGCCATTTACAGACGGGGATTTCATCAAAGACCGTCTGCTTAAAGTTTGTACAAAGTTTACCCTGAAAAAAAGGAACTCTTTAAACGTGAGCCTGAGCAGGAACACCGTTCAGAGCGAATAGACCAGTCGATCAATAGATCAATCTGAAGAGCAGCTTGACTGTATGCGGCCATTTGAACATTTATCAATGAGCATTCGATCAGTCCGGCCCTTGGCTTGGAGCTACATTTTTTATTTGGCCCTCCGTCCATTTCACTTTGACACCCCTGATTTAGAGACGACCCGCTCGACCACCTGCGCCACCGTCGCTAGATAGGAGCAATCGACTACTGACCTTCCTCTTGACATCAAAGGCAACACTGAAGAGAAGAGAAGCGTAGAAGCTCATCTCCAAGATGTAATACCAGTACTGAGAGTCCAGCATGGACTGCAGACAGAGAGACGAGGACCACAGTCAGAGACAGACAGACAACATCTGAAATATAATGTCAGTTTGTCCCGGAACGCTGTGCTCTGTGTCTCATCATCGAAGCTGGAGATGTATATACGTTCACTGTTTGATGTCTTCTTCAAGTCAGTAAAAGATACTGAAGGCAGTGTGTTTAGCTGAAAGACTTGAGAAAACGTCAACAACAACAACAACAATTTTCATGAGCTTGGCTCACGACCGAAAGGACAGGGTCCCGGATCGAGTGGAGTTTTAGTTGCAGGGTGGCTGAGCGAAGCCTTAGACAGGGTGAGGAGCTCAGTCATCAGAGCCGAACTCAGCTCAGGTGGCTGGGGCATCTATTTCGGATGGGGAGGTGTTCCGGTCCGGGCATGTTCCACCGGGAGGAGACCCCGGGGAAGACCCAGGACAAGCTGGAGAGACTATGTCTCTCGGCTAGCCTGGGAACGCCTCAGGATTCTCCCAAAAGAGCTGGGGGAGAGGAAAGTCTGGAAAGCATATCGCTTTTCTGAGTCGGGTTGAGTCTCCACAACCCGACTCTGGATCAGCGGTGAAGAAACAGGCTCCATGCGGGCACCATGCGGCATGCCTGTCTACCCTACATTTATTCACTGTCTGCCCCTACACCCCACACAATCAAGCTTTACAGTCGACACAAAAGGTTTTTGAGAAGTATCACAACATGGATGATATGAAGTTTTCTATGATGATTATGCGATATGAGTTGAGCGCACAATACCAAACAGTGCAAACAAACCTGCTTTGGAAAACCTCGCCATACTTCCCGTGTATCATAGAACCATTCTTTCTGAAAATACAGAAACATTTATATTTTAGTAGGATTGTTAGGATGTATAAGTAAATAATGTATACAACAAACTTTTCTAATCATAAAAACTACTCACATCATACAATGTTCCAAATCCTCCAAAGGATGCAAACAGGTAAAAGACAAACCTCCAGCTGCAGTAAATAAAGAAGAGACGATAGCGTGTATAGAATGAGGTGCCTGGAGGTTCAATGTCGTTATTGCTCAGGCACATAGAGGGATGGGGGGGGGGGGGTTAGGGGGCGTGTACCTGGCCTCCGTGAATTTTTTCAGAACTCCAGGACGGTCTTGATCGCGTCTTTTCCTGAACCAGCGCTCAACTTGTCTCACTGACAAAGTGCTTTTCTTTGACAGCCCAACAGTATCTGCCTATAACGATAAGAGTACACAGAAGAGTACAGAGAAGAGTACACAGAAGAGTACACAGACCTACAGATAGACTGCTGTGAACCAATGAATGCATTCAGCAAATAAGTTGACATTTATTACCCTCGCCGAAGGGAAGGCGAGGGTATTGCAATTGGGTCCGTTTGTCTGTTTGTCTGTTTGTTTGTCTGTCTGTCCGAGCGCATAACTCAAAAACTAGTAACCCAATCGACTTGACATTTTTACACAAGCAAGGTTCTGTCCGTGGCTCGGTCCTCCCCGAGAATGGCGTTGATCCGGATCTGGATCCAGATTCTAGAATTATTTTTACATCTGGAATTGTGCCTGTGCTGTAAACTGCCACTTTAAGAGGGAGGGACACGAATGGCATGATGGGAAAAAGAGTCCAGAAGGAGTCTTGTAGTACGTTCCGGAGCAGCAAGCTAGAGCAGGTTTGGCCCCTCTGATCCGGAAGCCCTGTTTACTGTCTCACAAGATCCAATAGTCTTTTGGAGGCGGGGTCTGCAGTCTCTGATTGTCTTTCTAGTTTAATAAAGTGTTCTCATGATATTTAATCATTAAAAAATTAAACTGCCTCCAAATTCAAAAATTGAGAAGTGCGCATTCTGCTTGATGCCGTCTTATGCGCTGTCAGGTATTTCTGTGGGACTTACCTGAGCAGGATTTTTATGCTGAGTCGTGTAGTAGACTTCCAGGATGTGGTTATCCTCTGCTTTCTGGTGAACTCTCTGCTTGATCCCAGCAGAAATTGCAAATGGTGTTGCTATCCACCTGCAGTCCAATAAACATGTCAGGATGTGGTTAAACATTAAACATCAAATGTTTTTCCTAAATTGTTAGGTACCTTTATGTATTGCACTGTCACTGCCTGCCAGCATAAACAAGTACCATTACTCTGGGCTTGGGAAAAGGCAGGCAGTGGCCAGCCGGCAGGGCTGGCCCTCTCTGCTGGCCTAACCAGAACTCATAATCACAATTATATACGTTTAAGTTAAGTTTATTACCCTCGCCGAAGAGGAGGCGAGGGTATTGCAATTGGGTGCGTTTGTTTGTCTGTCTGTCTGTTTGTCTGTTTGTTTGTTTGTTTGTCTGTTTGTCTGTCCGAGCGCATAACTCAAAAACTAGTAACCCAATTGACTCGAAATTTTTACACAAGCAAGGTTCTGTCCGTGGCTCAGTCCTCCCCGAGAATGGCATTGATCCGGATCTGGATCCAGATTCTAGAATTATTTTTACATCTGGAATTGTGCCTGTGCTTGAACATGGGAGTGTCACTTTAAGAGGGAGGGACACGAATGGCATGATGGGAAAAAGAGTCCAGAAGGACTCTTGTAGTACGTTCCGGAGCAGCAAGCTAGAGCAGGTTTGGCCCCTCTGATCCGGAAGCCCTGTTTACTGTCTCACAAGATCCAATAGTCTTTTGGAGGCGGGGTCTGCAGTCTCTGATTGTCGTTTTCTAGTTGAAGTTGTGATACCACCACTGTATTATATATTGTACTTTCTTCTGTTATTTTATACATTTTAAGATCAATGAAGGAGAAGATTTTCAATCTCATCGTACACAGTATACTACTACTGTAATACTACTACTGTACTTTCGGCTTGTCCCGTCATGAGTCGCTACAGCAAACCAACCTTCTCCACTTCACCCTGTCCTTTGCATCGTCCTCCCCAACACCAGCCACTCTCATGTCCTCCCTCACTACGTCCATGTCTCTTCTCCTGGGTCGTCCTCTAGTCCTGTCCTTTGCATCGTCCTCCCCAACACCAGCCACTCTCATGTCCTCCCTCACTACGTCCATGTCTCTTCTCCTGGGTCGTCCTCTAGTCCTGTTCCCTGGCAGTTCCATCCTCAGCATCCTTCTACCGATATAGTCCCTGTCTCTCCTCTGGACATGTCCAAACCATTGAAGTCTGGTCTACCTGACCTTGTCTCCAAAGATAGTCTGGACTGACTTAGATGAAGTGGTTCAGAGCATCCTAGCAGAGAGAGAGTCCTGATTGGAGCAGACCTCAATGGGCGTGTCGGTGAAGGAAACAGAGGAGATGAAGAAGTGATGGACAAGTTTGGTATTCAGGACAGGAACCTAGAAGGACAGATGCTGGTGGACTTTACCAAAAGGAGGGACATGGCAGTCGTTAACAGTTATTTCCAGAAGAGACTAGAACATAGAGTGACCTACAAGAGTGGAGGGAGGAGCACCAGGTGGACATCTTGTGTAGACGGAGCAGTTTAAAGGAGGTCGGTGACCTTAAGGTCGTGGTAGGAGAGAGTGTAGCCAGCCAGCATAGGCTGGAGGTGAGGAAGAGGAAGAGGACGAAGGCAGAGCAGAAAACAAAGTGGTGGAGGCTGAAGAACGAAGAGGTGAGACAGACTCTGGGTGGACAAGACAGGCTTCCAGAAGACTGGAATACAACAGCTCAGGTGATCAGGGAGACAGGTAGGAGAGGACTGGGTGTGTCTTCTGGAAGGACAGGAGATAAGGAGACCTGCTGGTGAAAGCAGGAAGTGCAGAAGTGTAGACAGGAAAAGAGGTTATCTAAGAAGAAGAGGGACAGAAGAGAGTAAACAGAGTACAGGGAGAGGAGACACAAGGCAAATGTAGAGGTCAAAGGTCAAACAGAGGGTCGATGACATACCCGTGGAAGTGTCTAGGAGAGGAAGCTGTAGAGTTTTTAACGGGGTTGTTGAATACAATCCTAGAGGAAGAAGATGAAGAGGAACGGAGGAGAAGAGTTCTGGTGTTCTTCAAGAAGAAGGGAGACAAACAGAGTTGTAGAAACTACAGAGGATAAAGCTGATGAGATACGATGAGGTTATGGGAAAAGGTGTTTGAGGCTAGACTAAGGACAGAAGTGAGTATTTGTGAGCAGCAGTATGTCTTTATGCTGATGAAGAGTACCACAGACGCAACGTTAGCGTTGATGCTAGCAATGGAGAAGTACAGGGAAGCTCAGAAGGAGCTGCGTTGTGTCTTTGTAGATCTAGAGCACTGGTTCTTAACCGGGGTCCGGTGAGCCGGTCTCAGGGGTTCGGCGGAGCCTCCCCCGTGGAGGTCAAGACACACCCGACTCATCGTGTCAATTTGTGATGACACGCCCCTAGCGAAGCTAAAGTGCAGCAATGCTAAAGGGACACGCCAGACTAGCTGAATAGATGAAGATGTTTTATGCCACTTTAATAAATATAGAATAAAGTCCTTTTCCTCTATCTCCGCTCCGCGCGTCTCTCTCTCTCTTACGGGGGAGAGCGCACACCTCAGCCGCATGCACACACACGCACACAATGAGCGACCCATCCCAACACAGGAGCGACATCTCACAACACCAGACTAACTGTGTCGGACAAATATGTCCAACATGGATTCACACGCATCATGCAACGTGAGCACGTCAGCGTCCTATCGGCATGATTTCTCTTTGAATTATTGAAAGATACTGCATGACGAGTCAATACAAAACATTAAACACAAAAACTAAATACAATAATCTTTCCAGGGGGAGAATCTGCATGACTTCAATGCCAAGTTGAGCAGCTCGAGTCTCGCACTGGCAAAAATTAAGGAAGACTTTTTGAAGCTACATGGAGATGAGGAATTGTTGTTGCTTAGAAACGCTGGAATGTTTAATACAATTTATTACAATCTTTGTGAGCAATCCTTTGAGGATGCTGGACATAAAAACATGAAAAGGAACAGACTTTGATGTGAGAGCAGCACCAAGGTGAAGCCACGCACCTGAGCTGTCTCTCAGGTAACAGCAGAATCACTCTGATTGGCCGGTTTGTAATCTCTAGTGAGTTCATGCACTGAGTCGGTTCTGTTCATGCACGGTTCAGTTTGTGCACCATTAAAACATCACACACCCGTCTTGTACTTGAAAAAAAATCACATTTTACATTTTTCACTAAAGAAGGGTTCAGTGAATGTGCATATGAAACCGGTGGGGTTCGGTACCTCCAACAAGGTTAAGAACCACTGATCTAGAGAAAGTCTAGGACAGGGTGCCCTGAGAGGAACTGTGGTACTGCATGAGGTACTGTAGTACTGCATGAGGTACTGTAGTACTGCATGAGGACGTCTGGAGGGACAGAGAAGTAAGTCAGAGTAGTTCAGGACATGTAGGACAGCAGTGAAGTGTGCAGTAGGAGTAACAGGGGAGTTTAGTGTAGAGGTGGGATGCACCAGGGATCAGCTCTGAGCCCCTTTTTGTTGCCATGATGATGGATAGACTAACAGATGAGGTGAGACAGGAAGCTCCTCTGAATATGATGTTTGCAGATGACATTGTGATCTGCAGGTAGAGGAGAATCTAGAGAAGTGGAGGTCTGCTCTAGAAAAGAGAGGGATGAAGGTGAGCAGGAGTAAAACAGAGTACATGTGTGTACATGAGAAGGTCTCAGGGGGGACAGTGAAGCTACAAGGAAGAGACGTAAAGAAGGGAGAGGACTTCAGGTACCTCGGGTCAACAGAGCAGAGTGATGGAGAGAATGTGGAAAGGAGGTGAAGAATCGTGTGCAGGCAGGCTGGAACGGGGGGAGGAGAGTATCAGGTGTGCTCTGTGATAGGACGAAGGGACAGGTCTACAAGACAGTGGTGAGGACAGCCATGGTGGACGGCTCAGAGACAGTGGTGAGGACAGCCATGATGGACGGCTTAGAGACAGTGGTGAGGACAGACATGATGGACGGCTTAGAGACAGTGGTGAGGACAGCCATGATGGACGGCTTAGAGACAGTGGTGAGGACAGCCATGATGGACGGCTGAGAGACAGTGGTGAGGACAGCCATGATGGACGGCTTAGAGACAGTGTCTCTGAGGAAAAGACAGGAGGCGGAGCTAGAAGTGGAGGAGATGAAGATGCTGAGGTTCTCCTTGGGAGTGTCCAGGTTGGACAGGATTAGAAATGAGACAATAAGAGGGACAGTGAAGGTTAGATGTTTCTGAGAAGACATTAGAAAGGCCAGACTTCGATGGTTTGGACATGTCCACAGCAGAGACAGGGACTATTTTTGTAGAAGAATGTTGAAAATTAATGGACGTAGTGAGGGAGGACATGAGAGTGGCTGGTGTTGGGGAGGACGATGCAAAGGACAGGACTAGAGGACGACCCAGGAGAAGAGACATGGACGTAGTGAGGGAGGACATGAGAGTGGCTGGTGTTGGGGAGGACGATGCACAGGACAGGGTGAAGTGGAGACGGTTGGTTTGCTGTGGCGACCCCTCAGGGGACAAGCTGAAAGAAGCCAGTCCTGCCACAGCCCTCTGCATTTATCCAGGCTTGGTACCGGCTCATGCTAGCTCCTGCTAACCTTGCTACCTGTGAGGATGCATTTTGTTGTACACGGTATTATGACAATGAATTGCATTCTGGGATTTTGCTCAAACAAAGGCTGGTTGGACGTCCTCGGGCCGATTTGAGAGGCACATCTTGCACCACTTTTCAGTGCAGTCGTCATTCGTCTCAAGCCGAGGCACATCATGGATTTCTTCTTCAGAAAAAAATGCTAATTCATCTGCTCCTTCTGCTTTGGCTTGGTTTGGTGTGTCAGGTGACAACACGGACATCTCCCATCATCCAACTTGGTGTTAACAAGAGACATGTGGAATAGCAGGCTGTATGGTGTGCAATGGTACATTCTGGACTAGTGACACCCATGTGGGACAATGAGGAAATGTGAATCTTACCTCTCAAACAGGTATCTGATGAATAAGAAGGCGAACGCATAGGGGACAGTGACATAGAGATGTGATGCTTTGGCATAGGTCCGGCCATCCTTGTCCTCCAGGTCAGCCCACGTCAGATTCACAGGGAGCCAGATCCTGTCGGTCCAGAACCACTCATAGAGAGTGTTAAACATCTCTCCACCTTAGTCCTGCCTCCATGTCACACAAGCACAAGGACTAAGTCAGTAACGATCAGTAAGCATATAGTGATGTCTGTAAGACCACACACACACACACACACACACACACCCTCATCCTACAAGATGCTTGTACAGGTAATTAAGCAAGGAGGCAGTAGCATCCTCCACCCCTCTATTAGCCCGATATGCAAATTGCATGGGGTCGAGCAGGCTCTGAACCTGGTTGGTCAAAATGTCTTCAACCAATCGCTCTAGACCTTTCATCACTACTGAGGTGAGAGCTACCGGCCTAAGGTCATTGAGCTCCTTAGGGTGTTTGTTCTTGGCCACGGGCACAACAATAGACTCCTCCCACAGTCTCGGTACCTTGTGCTGGATCAGTGATGAGTTAAAAAGATCGGTAAAAATAAAACATAACTGATCCGCACAAACTTTGAGACATTTACGTGTGATCATGTCAGGCCCACAGCTCTTCCTGATCTTACATTTATGGAACATGGAGCTGACAGCATGGGCACTGATTACAGGCTGGGAGGGGTAAGACACTCACTCAGCTCTAAAAACAAGTCACCATGTACATCTGTAAAATCATGTTCACCATTAAAACGTAGATAAAAATCATTCAGTGCATTTTTGAGCTCTGAATTTGAATTAAAACCATCAATGGTGATTGATTGATTACTTTTTTGGCCTGGCTTGTCATGGCTTTCATACCATCCCACACTGCTTTTAGTTCATTGCTGTGGAATCTCTCCTCTACTCTAGTTTTATATTGTAGCTTAGCCCTCTTAATTTCGTATCTAACCTCTTTTTTAGCTTCTCCCTTATCTCCATCATGACCATGCAAAAGGCATCATGTTTCTTGTGCAGTGCGTCCTTCACTGCCTTATTCAACCAAGGTTTGTGATTAGCAAACACCTTCACCCGTTTTGTGGGGATGATGTGTCTTTTAGATAAAGAATATACGAGGAAATGACGTCAACCCTCTCATCAAGATCAGTATCTGAGCGACCAAAAACATTCCAGGCTGTGCTTTCAAGGGCTCCTTTGAGCTCCTCAACAGCGTTTCCAGTCCACATCTCCACTTCTCTGGGGGCAGCTTTAGTCCTTTTCAGGAGGAGTAAGATAGCTAAAGGTTGCTCATCGATTTCAGGTTACACTGATTGAAGTCACCATTGAAGCGAGGAGCATCAGGAGAGATGGACCGTAACCGTTCCGTAGCGTTGCGGGCAGTGGCCACTGCGTTCTTCATGTTGGCTTTGGGGTGAATGTCCACAACAGGAGGAGACAGAAGGGGCGCACTGACACAGACAGCAGCTAGATGTCCTCAGTGCACAGTCTCTCTGGCAGCGATGCTCTTACACCACCGCTGGTTGACGTAGAGGCAGACCCCCCCCCCTTGGGATTTCCCTGTGACGTCAGCGTCCCTGTCAAGCCTCAGCGGCGCTGAAACCGCTGAGAGTTGGGTCCAGGTCCAGGTCCTCTGGAGTCAGCCAGGTCTCGGTGAAAGCCACGATGCGTGCATCTCTGAATCTCTCCAGGTGAGTAACGTTGGCTCAGGTCTCATCGACCTTATTCCTGATGGACTGGGCGTTGCTGAGTAGAATCGAGGGGGGGGGGCTATACGGTGGAGATTCAGATGAATGGATGGTTTATTTTGCTGTTTCTGGGTTGATAAGGACCCAAAACCACCATAATAGTGTAGAAACATGGGAAAGAGAGTTTTTCATAATATGGGACCTTTAAATGATTCAGTGGTTCAATCTACGGGGATAGAATCCGGATCGCCATCCAACTCCTCCATGAAAAACACAGTGATATGTAATGGATTTGAGATGGATGTACCATAATACTGGTACAATTATCAAGCACTACTGTATATACTCTGGTGTTGGGTAGTAAATCAAGAGGCCGAAAGCAGTTCCTACCACTTAACTTTATCAGAACTTCAGCTCAGGAAATATTTACAACAACTCGGTTCAACATCAACTCTGCATTCTTCAAACTCGCATTATCGACTCGCACTTCTTCTGCAGTGTCTATTTCTCAGCATCAGAGTCCCTGCGTCCTCTTGTGGCATAAGCATAGGACACAACATATATATATACTGTATACAAAAAAATAATTGCTGTCTCGTCCACCCAGGCTGTACGGCGTCTCCTTCAAGCTCGGCTCCTCCACCAGAGGCCTGGGAGCTTGAGGGTTCTGTGCAGGATCTTAGTTGTCCCCAGGACTGAGCTCTTCTGGACGGAGAAGTGGGACTTTGTTCCTGGTATCTGCTGGAGCCAGGCACCCAGCTCGGGGGCTCCTGCCCCTGGTGCCCCGATCACTACTGGCACCATTGTTGCCTTCACTCATCACATTTTCTCCAGCTCTTTGTGTTCTTTCTTCCAGATGTTGCTATCGCTCGAGATCGCTCCATCTATCACTCCCGCTCTCTCCTGATGTTCGTCCACCACCACTATGACAGGCTGGTTGGACGTCACCAGTTTGTCCGTCTGGATCAGAAAGTCCCTCAGGATCTTAGCTCGGTTGTTCTCGACCCTCTTTGGAGGTGTCCTCCATCTTGACCTCCATCTTGACCTCCAGCTGCTTCCTGGTTGTGTCGTTTCATGCATGCCTTGCCTGGCAGCATCTCACCCCCTGCTGTGATGTGCTGCTCTGTCTCAGTGGCGTCTTTGCACAGCCTGTCTGGTGATAGTATGGCAACTAAGGTGATCAAAAAAGTCAATCAAAGAACAAGATTTTTGGGCAGAATGTCTGCTTTTGTCAACAGAAGTGCTCTCCGGACTCTTGCTGGAGCCTCGTTCAGCCCCTCTTTGACTATGCTAGCACCTCCTGGTATTCCAACATCAAAGTGTCCCTGAAAACCAGGCTCCAAACCTCCCAAAACAAACTGATTCGGCTACTCCTCAATCTGGGGCCCATGACCCACCTTCTTCCTGGACATTTTGCTAGCCTAAAATGGCTCCGGGTAGAAGACAGGGTTAAACAGCTCAAAATGGGATTGGCATTTAAAATAGTCAATGCAGCTCTGCCCTCAGTCCCCTCAATCCCTGCATACCTGAATAAACACCTCCACAGCCACAACACTAGAGGGAGCTCAAACAACAACCTGATTACCCCCTCCTATAGGACTAACATTTACAATACTGCCCCCTAAGGGTGGAACTGTTTGACTCCTGCCCTCAAAACATGCACCTCTTTGGCCTCATTCAAAACGGCCCTAAAAATACACCTTTCAGGGGGGCAGAAACGGAGATAGTCATCACGACTCTCTCCGGATCAATTCCCCCCCCCCCCCCCCCTTTTTTTTTGTCCATCTACGTTGTACATATTAAGTGTCCTTGGAATTTATGTTGTATTGTTAAATGTCGATGATTTATGTACGAAGGACTTTCAATGGAAACAAGACCGCAAGGGCTTTTTAGAAATGCTCCTCTTAGACAGGATGTTTGACCGTACTTGTACTGTAATACATACTTCTGTTTGACTGTACTTGTACTGTAATACATGCTACTGTTTGACTGTACTTGTACTCTAACATTCTATCTAATAAATATATTCATCATCATCACTAGTCCTCTGCCTCCTTCCTTCCGCTTCGTGTGCAGCCTCAGGATGTTGGACTTAAGGTGGAACCCTCCATGCATTGTAAGGAGCTTTCTTGTCTTGATACTGGTAGCTTGCATCTCTTGCAGTGGCCATCCATATATATACAGTAATACCTCGATATACGAGTGCTTTGACATGCAAGTGTTTCAAGGCACAAGCAAACCTGCAAGCAATATTTTGCTTCGAGACACGAGCACAAATTAGAGATACGAGCAACTTCCAGATGCTGCCGCTCAATTGCAGAGTTCTGCGCTCGCTCCAAGCGCGCTTCACTGGTTCAGTTCAGGCGTTCGGCACCTTCCGTCCTCGTCTCCTGTGTGTCTCTCTTGTTGTTTTCCCATTATTCACGTTATTTTGGCTGTATCTGTGAATGTTCCTTACAAGTGACGGGTCCAAAGAAAGCGAGTGGTGAGGATGGCAGTGACAGGTAAAGACGATGATGATGATGGAGATGAAGCATGAAATTAACCATCAACATGACCGTGGTGTCCGTAAGTGATGGGACAGGCCAGTACAAGCGGAGTACATCGCCGAATTGTACGATCCTTCCAGAGGCTCAACTATTATGTCTAAGTTTATTTTAGTGTCTGTCTAAGGTACAATTATGGAATAAAGCGTCTCCATACTGTCCGTTGTTGTCACGCCTTGAGGCGGGCCGGCGTCATTCCCCCACTATCTCTCCCTGTCTTCCCCTCCCGGTGCTCCTGCAATCAGCTCATTCCCATCACCTGTGTTCCCGTCATCACCTGCACCACATCAGCAATCAGCCCGGACTCTACATAGACTCTGCTCACATGCCACACCCCCGCCTGGTTGTCAGTGATGTCTCCTGCTCTCCAGCACTTTGACCCGACCGCCCGTGTGCCGACCCTGCCTGCTTCCTGGACTCTGCCTCTTTGCCTGCCTACCTGGATTCCCCGGTTTGTGACCTCTGGCTGTCTCTTGGACCTTCCCTGTGCCTGCCCCCTCGGATTTGTCTGCCTGACCGTGCTAACCGGCAATATAGGCTGTTTTTGCATTTCCACTTGACTGCCTCGCGTTTGGGTCTTACCGCACGTTCAGCACAGCCTGCAGCTTTTGTTTCGAGACGCGGCAATATTTAGACTCCCGTCATCAGAAAGACGAGAGTCTGGTTTCAAAGGCATCAAGGGACATTCAGCATGTTGAAGTCTTTCTGAATGGGAAATGCTTGTAAATCTGTGGGACCGGGATGCTGCTGAGGCCCAGTTGACTGTGTTGGGAAAACCATCGATGTTCTGACATGAATAATTTACCCAATCATTCACCAGTTTATTCAAATCAATAGATTTGATTCCCATTTATGATATTACAACAATTTGAACTTTTTTGTACTTGGTGACTTCTTGACAGTGGTACTTTTTCACAGTGACTGTGAGCTAAACACTTTATGTATATTTCTTAATCCATTCTAACATCAATTTAGTCCAGTCGGTGGTGGAACACGCTTTTCCAACTGTTCTTAGTTCTAATAAAGGGATTTTAGTGTCTGTCTAATGCTAGCATTAGCATTTAGTTTTTGTCTGCTCCTGCTCTGTCTCACTATCACTTCCCTATCCATCTCCTTGCCTCGTCTCCGACCTGCCATTCTCTCTCTCTCTCTCTCTCGCTCTCTCAACCCAGCCGGTCAGACAGATGGCCGTCCACCATGAGCCTAGGTTCTGTCCAAGGTTTCTGCCCGTTAAAGGGAAGTTTTTCCTTGCCTCCGTTGCTCTTGTGGGTCAAGTTGGGTTCTGTGTTTCCCTGCTAATCCTGTAAAGTGCCTTGAGATGACTTTATGTTGTGATCTGGCGCTATAGAAATAAAACTGAATTGAATTGAATTGAAATTTATATCAGAACACAACAGAGACGATTTGCCTTATTAGGTTCAGATTTATGCCCCATTTATTTTACATGTAAATGTTTTATGTCGTAATGTACGAATATGGCTCAATGCAGCGGCTAATATCTCAGACAAATTAACAGGTTTCACCTGATCTCAGGGAACGCTGGCTAGAAAATCTGAAGTCGGGGGGGCGGAAACGGATATGGTCATCACGACTCTCTCCGGATCAATCCCCCCCCCCCTTTTTTTTGTCCACCTACGTTGTACATATTATGTGTCTTTTTATTTTATTGTTATTCTGCATCAATTGAGTAATTTAATATTAGTTTTATTGGTATTGTTAATTGTCGATGATTTATGTACGAAGGACTTTCAACGGAAACAAGACCGCAAGGGCTTTTTAGAAATACTCCTCTTAGACAGGATGTTTGACTGTACTTGTACTGTAATACATGCTACTGTGTGACTGTACTTGTACTGTAATACATGCTACTGTGTGACTGTACTTGTACTGTAATACATGCTACTGTGTGACTGTACTTGTACTGCAATACATGCTACTGTGTGACTGTACTTGTACTGTAATACATGCTACTGTGTGACTGTACTTGTACTGTAATACATGCTACGGTTTGACTGTACTTGTACTGTAATACATGCTACCGTGTGACTGTACTTGTACTGTAATACATGCTACTGTTTGACTGTACTTGTACTGTAATACATGCTACTGTGTGACTGTACTTGTACTGTAATACATGCTACCGTGTGACTGTACTTGTACTGTAATACATGCTACTGTGTGACTGTACTTGTACTGTAATACATGCTACGGTTTGACTGTACTTGTACTGCAATACATGCTACTGTGTGACTGTACTTGTACTGTAATACATGCTACGGTTTGACTGTACTTGTACTGTAATACATGCTACCGTGTGACTGTACTTGTACTGTAATACATGCTACTGTTTGACTGTACTTGTACTGTAATACATGCTACTGACTGTACTTGTACTGTAATACATGCTAATGTGTGACTGTACTTGTACTGTAATACATGCTACTGTTTGACTGTACTTGTACTGCTCTAACATTCTATCTAATATATTCATCAGTCGACTGATGCTAAAACATTGCAGTTTGTAATCAATGTGCTTTCAAATGAGGAAGTGAATGAATATGCTAACTGGTATATCCAGTCGGTTTTCGGAATGCCATTAAACTTGATGTCCCTCATTCTTCGCTCCTGGTAATGCTGCGCTTCACCGATGTCGCAACTGCACAGCACGCTGCTCAAAGCGAGTTTAACGAGTTATTCATTCTAAAAGAAACTTCAGGCGGATTGTAAAAGCAGCTGCATGGACATAATTTGCCTCAACGCTGCTAACGTGGCTAAAATTGATCAGAAGCTAAAAAGGTAAACATGTCAATCAGGAAAATGTTTAATTCAGGGTAAATAAATAAGCTGAAGACGTGTTTGTCTGTAAGCCTTTGTTAAAAGACAGACGTTTAGCCTCCAGAGAACTTACTTGCGATTCCTTTACACAGCCGTGACGTCAGCACATTTGACCCTGCAATACAGGTTCTTGAAAATGTCAGAGCCACCGAGCAATTCTCAGCCTTATATTCCAAGTTCTATCCCATAAGCTCTGTTTTTTACCTTTCTGAGAATAATGATGTCATCAATGCCAAGTCGAGCTCCCTTAGAACGTAACAGAAACTCCAGCGGCTACTGGAGCATCTCGCCACAAAACTCGACAGTGAATTTAGGTCAGAATTAGAGTCTTTGGGCTCTTCAGTCATATTCCAAGGTCAGAGTAAAACTCAGACTTACCTTTTGTCTACCTTCCTGCGCTAAGATAGGTAAGGGCGGTTTCCTCACCTGCTCACTCCTCTGTTTGCTGCGGGAAATGAACACACTCAGATCCTCTCTGGCTTCACTACGCCAACAGACAGCCCTCGCTTTTGTTTGACATTCTTTAGTGTCACGCCCAGAACAGGTGGAGTGACCGGTTTCTCTCTTTCTGCCCTCCAGGAAGTGCAGGCAGGTTGGAGGACTGTCACAACACACACACACACACACACACTCACACGCACACACACTCACACACACACACTCACACACTCACACACACACACACACACTCACACGCACACACACACACACTCACACACTCACACTCACACACTCACACACACTCACACACACTCACTCACTCACACACGCACACACACACACACACTCACACTCACTCACTCACACACACACAGACACACTCACTCACACACAAGAAAGGGAGAAAGAAAGAAAGGAAGTTTTTTGTAAAGCCTTTAATTACATCACGTTTCAGCCCCTGTGGCAGCGAGGTCTGAGCAGAACAAGTAAATGAAGGAATGCTACACGTTCATAAAAAGTCACCGAGGACCAGCTCCCCCCGTCAGACACACGGCACAGGACACTGTCGACCCCCCACATCTTCAGAAAGTCCCCCATGTTCCCCGTGGCCCTGTGGAACCCGAACTCCAGCCTCAGTCTGGCCCTGAGGTCCAGCCTCCACAGGGCCGCCGGGCCCAGCTCCGGCCCCTCCTGCAGCCTGTCCCTCTGGCCCCCCCTGCAGCCTGTCCCTCCGGCCCCCCCTGCAGCCTGTCCCTCCGGCTCAGGTATATCGCCATCTTTGCCTCCCCAATTAGAACATTTAGGATTTGGCTCTTGGCTTTGTCCGTCTTTTTGCTCCTGAAACCAGAGATAAAAGCAGGGACAGTGAAAACGACAGTGAGCAGATTAAAAACCAGATAAGAATCTAGAACCCAGTGAGTCTGCTGCACTCGCTAAGAACGTGGAACACGTTCTCAGGCAGGCTGCAGAAGGGGAACTCGTTCCTCCCTCCCGGGTCAACCGCCGCCAGGAAAGCTTTGGTGGCGATCGCTCCGTGCAGGATCCTCCACTGCAGGTCTCCAGTTCTCTTCTTCAGGGGGGCCTTGTAGAGGATCCTCCACTGCAGGTCTCCAGTTCTCTTCTTCAGGGGGGCCTTGTAGAGGATCCTCCACTGCGGGGCGTGTCCCGCGAGCCTGCTGGTCCAGACGGTTGTCGCCCCGTCGCACAGGGTCTTACTGTTTATTGCTGTAACGACGTTGCTGTATAGACACTTAGCATTGGTCGTCTGTATGGTGAGGTCTCCGGTCTGTTTGAGGAGGGGCCCGCTCAGCTCTTTGTAGTCGGGGGTAAGGCAGAGGTCGGGGAAAGGGTCTGTGGGGTCGGGGCAGACCCCACAAAGCAGAGCCTCATCCAGGCCCAGGTTTCTGAACCGCCTGAATATGCAGCTAGCCACGTCCCTCCACACCAACTGTGGAGGTCCCGTCAGGAACCTCTGCACAAACTGAAGCCTGAAGGTGGCTGTCCTGGTGGATAAGGCCCTGCCCCCCCTCGTCTCTGGATAGAAGCAGCACTGACTGTGGCACCCAGTGGCTCTCCCCAAAAAATTGATCAACTTGCTCTGTATCTGAGCTAAGAGCCCAGAGGGCGGGTCCAACACGATGAGCCGGTGCCACAGCAGTGCTGCAACAAGATTATTTAGAACCAACACCCTTCCCCTGTATGACATCTGGGCGTGGATCCACCCCCACTTTGACAGTTTGTTCTCAGCTTTTTCTAAAACGCCCTCCCAGTTGTTCCTCACCCACTGCTCCGTCCCCAGGCAGATGCCCACGAACGAAAGAAAGAGAACAGAATTCTTAATTTAGGTGATTTGATTTAAACCCTGATGGTTGTTAAAGAAAAGCTTATTTCACATACTGGTAATCACATTCAAATATTCATTATGAATTCAAATGTATTTATTGACGTGTTAAAGAGGAGAAAGCTGGGAACAGTTCTACAGTTGGGCCAAAAGCTTTAAGAGGGAAGAAGCGTTATAGGGGAAGAGCTTCTTGGTGTGCAGCCTCGTCACCGTGTCTCTGAGCTCTGAAAGACAGCCCACGGCTTGGGCTGACGTCCGACACGCCGACAGGGCAGCCGGGTTTGGGGCCGCTCCTTCAGGCCTTCCCACCGCGTGGCTGCTCAGTAATTCCGTCGAGTCATTCAGACTCTCGTCATCGGACTCATCAGAGGTGTCATATTGAACCAAATGGAGCCCTGCAGCCAAACTGACCGCCTTCACTGGTGCAGGTACACCTGCAGGCCGGACGCAGCCGCCGGATTGAGCTCCTTCTGGCTCGTCTTTACATGTTGGTGGAAACATGTGACCATTATCTGATAAAACGAGCACTTTGTGCTGCGAGAGAGGAGAGCCTGACGCACTGATTCTTCCACTCGCTGCTCTGAAGCCGTGCACGTCAGCTCTGAGGTACTTCAGATATCGCACAAAGTACTCCAGGAAACAGGTTTCAGCAGAGATGAGGAAGTCGAGGAGGATGCTCTGGTCGAAGCAAACGCTCTGGAGCAGGAGCAGGAAGTGGCAGTGAGGGTTGCAGCCAAAGGAACAGGCTACCTCCAACACAGCGACGTCATCGAGCCCCGAGTATTTCCTGCAGGGGGAGACGAGGAGTTCAGAAGGTGTCTCGTGTTGGACACAAGACACCTTCTGAACTGGGCCTTCTGCTTTCATTGATGGTTGAGACAAGACTTCATTTACATCCACATGTTCAAGTGTGCAAAAAGGACATTCAGATCATAAGCTAGAGGTCGTCTACACTGAAAAGAAAACTCTGCAATGACATCCATTGCCCAACCACTCCAGTTTCATTAGGGGGCCATTCCTCCACGATGCAACCAAGCCCCTCCTTCTGCTCCGCCACCGACAGTGACAGTTTCTCACGATCATTTTGAACTCCGACTAGACTTTTTGTCTGGAAGGAATTTAAATATACATTGTCTGCGTTCTGAATATAAACATTTTCCAAAAGAGTTAGTAAGTCAGTAAGCAAAACTAGAATTGAGAGAGAACAAAGGGGAGTAGAGGCACCTGTTGTGGACCAGGGAGTGCCAAAGATTAGCGAGGGTGAAGCTAGAAAGGCGATGAATAGGACGAACAATGGGACGGCAGTTGGCCGAGATGACATACCTGTGGAGGTATGCAAGTGTGTCGGAGCAGTAGCTAGACAAAGCCTATGACGGTGTTAGCGCTACCGTATGTCTTGAATGTGAAACTCATCATAAAACCACATTTCATATTACAGTAATACTGTATATCATTCATTATATCATTTTATGTGCATCTACATAGCAATTCAAAGCGTTGATTTGAGTGTTTTTTGACACCGTAATACAATTGATACAATTTTCAGTTTTTTCTGTGGGAAAAACTGATTTGAGTTACGAGCTTGGCCCAGAAACAAATTACTCTCGAATGCCAAGGGATTACTGTGCAGGTGTATTTGGATCACTTCGGACCAATCCTCTATTAAAATATTTATTTCTGCATTGGGCTCAGCCAGAGGCAATCAGGTTTCCATGCCAACCAGAGTGCTGTGCTCAGCATTCAAAGATGATGAAAGAAATGATGGCTGCAGTTCCAGCCGACGAGCGGTAAAACACGGCACGGATGTGAGTTCAGCCAAATCAGTCCAACCCACGGATTTCAAGCTAAAACATGCGTTACCGTACCAAATATTCCATCCAAGCCCAAGTCGTTCACTGTAATTGATTTGTGCGCAGAAAATCGAGGTTTTCCTAACATTTCACACAAATTAAACTTTATAGGGGATGTTTCGTAGGTAGGATCGCATTACGACTGCGGTGATTTTAATCGTCTTTTTCTGTTTTCTACCAAATGTTTGTGTTATATGAAAATAGGTAAGTGGACTCCTCCCATATAGCGCTTTTCAGTGGTGGGCCGTCGGGGCCAGCAAGGCTTTCTCTGCTGGCCTAAAATAACCAGAAATCAGGATCATATTTATGATAAAAGTGAATGTATTATTACATTTATTACCCCTATATATATATACAATGTCATATCATATCCCAGTGTTGTATTTTTAGGTTAGAGTTTTTATCCAATCAGAATTCAGCTAGTTTCTGTTGCCAGGTTGTATGAAATCTGTCCGAGGCCTTCAGAATCAACAATGCTGACTTGTGCACTGTGAGTGAACGGGCACACATAGTTGATAGTTGCGATAGCCAATCAGATCACGAGTTGGCGACAGTAAGGCCCTCTAGCTGGCCTTCGTGACATGCACGCGTCCTGTGATTGGATACTCACTTGTGAGAGCCGGGCAGCGCTATGCAGATCGACAAAGTCACACCAGACGTGACCAGAGCCACACCCGGGGGCCATTAGCAGAAAAATCGATTATATATAAACTTGCTTTTTTAACCCACGAAGGGGAAACGTAGATTTGGTTGCAGATATACTCGCAAGACCATTTTCAAGACTGACCATTCAAGATAAGCTTTTTTCTCTCTCTCTGTCCTCCATATCGATAGAAACAACCAAGTCACTGAAGTCTTCTTCAGGAAAGAATGGAGAACGGATTTTGTGCTCAAATCAGTGTTTTGGGGGACAGCCGTTTTGGTGAGTGCAAGCATTTTACCTATTTAATTTTTCACATGTTTTTGTCATTTTATTTCTTTCATATCAAATCAATGATAACGAAATAAAATCACAAATATACTAAAAATAATTAAAAAAAAATCTTGCTCTTCTGCGATGTACATAAATATTGTGGCGCAGCTGTGTGATTGTAGTAGAAGTACACAAAGAGGCTTCGACCTCGGCTCCGACCCCACGTGTCGAAGTGCCATTGGGCTGAGCCCAGTGGGCCTGGCAACGCCTTGCATAGCAAGCCGTCGCTCACTGGAATGTGAATTGTCAAACACTTTGGGCACCATGAAGGTGTAGAAAGCGCTACCTCAGCGCGTTTACCAAAAAGAAGGAAGAGATGGAGACAATAGAAACATTTTGGAAGTGGGACAAATTGGGACACTCCGGACACTTGTAAGTAATGACAGTACTTACTTTCCTGGGGCAAAGGACAAGCTTGTAGCGTTGTCTCATTAGTTCACTATTTATCCAAAACCTTCTAGACTGTCTTCTTTGAAACAACTTTCGGAGTTCTGGTCGTGATTTGCTCAACGTGTTGCAGCCGCCTGGGACATTTTGGTGAAAGAAAGAGCTCCTCGCTTCCCCTTTGCCCGTTACTCCAGATTGCAGTGAATGAAAGGTGTGTCTGCAGCCATTATACCTGTGATAGAGGAATATGAAGAGCAAAGCTTTGGCTGCCTCCATCATATCGTCGTCCTGCTCTCCGAACAGCAAGCTGACCCAGGAGCAGAGGTGAGTTAACTCCATCAGCTGGACAGAGTGTCTCCTCAGGAAGCTCAAAAGACACTGTAGATGTCCATACACCTCTCTGGCACTGCACGCTCCAGCTGTCAGAACGCACAGGGAGGAGATCACAGCGGTAATTATTAATGGCACAGGAAAGGATTGCTCCCTGTGCAAAATGCAATAATACAGCGTGCCGTTTCTCTGCATCGCCATGGCAGCGAGACCCGCAGAGATCGGTGAAGACTGCTGAGAAGATCGCCAGGACGCCACTGCCCTCCCTGCAGAACACCGAGAACGACATCGATGTCCAAGAGCCTCACCTGCACGGCGTGCATATTTCGTTTTTGCAGTCTGCACATATATAATTGCTCATTTTGACATCAAAGTGATGTCGGTGCAGGAATGGCGCTAGGGCCTCACTTAGTGAAGTGCGTCCAGACTACCTCATCGCTAAACCATTTTGCCGTTAAATGAAACTCCCCGTTGATGACAAACTCCACTGACATTTTGTGTGGTCAAAAAATGCTTGTATTTGCATATGTTTATACTGTACATATTTTGCACTGTATACTGAATGCCACATTACCGTTATGAGAATCCCGTGTCTCTCTTTGGAGTTTACAGGCTGCTCCTCCAAGTGGCAAAAACACAATTAATGTTGCTTGAATCAAAACATTTACACTAAATATTAATTTAGGGTTCACTTTAAGCTTTAAAATGTTTGCATTTATTCAACTTTTACGGATTAAAACCTAAAATGACTGATGTGAAATGATTATTCTGATATGATTAATGAAATGATTAAACTTAGAGCAAGTCTTTTTTTCTTCTTCACTTCTTTGTACTGCTGTTTTCAATGCACATTGTCCAGGGTAGGCAAAAATGAGTCTCGGCTTCATCCCATCACCTTCTCGGTTACGGAGCTTGTAATTTTTTTAGTTTGTTTTTGTCGTACACGCATGCATAATAACGTTTACCAGCTGAATACACAAAACATGTTGTACTGGAGGTTGGAGCAAAATAAACCACCCGCCATGCGTTCAGCACCAGAGCTGAGTCAGTGTCAGGGAAACATTTCTAAACGCTTTGAGTCTTGATTTTAAGGGTGCGTTCCCACTGCCGCTGTTTGCTCCCTTTTAAAAGGACCAGAGTTCCTTTTCTCGGATAATCCGCTCCATTTGGGCTGGTGTGAACGCGCATCTGGACTCTGGAGAGGATCAAAAAAGTCCGCCTGAAAAGGAGGGTCTCGGTTCCTTTGGGCGGAGCAAAGGCAGGATCAGCTGTACGTAGTGATGCTACGCGGTACATCTCCGGTAGAGGAAGTACAGCGAGTACTCCAAGCTGCTCTGCAGGGGAAGCTCAGTTACCAGAAAAACTACAAGTAGTGAAATGTGTACCGCTGTGTGTAGATTTCATGAACTAAATATGCGTTATAATACTTTAATCTTTTGTTCAGCAGCTCCACGGTGCTTTAACAGTCCAGCGCGGAGCGGAGAATCAGCTGATCAACAGCGATGGTTTCTCATTCCGTTGTTCTGAACTGATCCGGAGACTTTACGGATCCACAGCGACTTTGTGTTTGTTAAAAACGACTAGCGTTGTGTAACATTTATGATGGAGGCCAGAACTAAATGAGCTTCCCTCCTTGAATGAGCAGCAGCCATAAAGGCGCAGTCAAAAGAAAAAACATGGGAGAGGGCGGGACTTCCCCTTCTACTTTGTCCAATCGACGAGCGCCCTTTCAGCCACGCAACGCTGCTCTGAAAGTTGAATGCAAGAATTTGCTCCCGAAGGAACCGAGTCCTCTTGGTGCAGTGTGAAAGCACCTTAAATCTGCGTGGGACAGACAAGTGACATAAATTGCAAGAACGAATTAGAACTAGAAAGACAATTAGAGATTGCAGACTCCGCCTCCAATAGACTATTGGATCTTGTGAGACAGTAAACAGGGCTTCCGGATCAGAGGGGCCAAACCTGCTCTAGCTTGCTGCTCCGGAACGTACTACAAGACTCCTTCTGGACTCTTTTTCCCATCATGCCATTCGTGTCCCTCCCTCTTAAAGTGGCAGCTTACAGCACAGGCACAATTCCAGATGTAAAAATAATTCCAGAATCTGGATCCAGATCCGGATCAATGCCATTCTCGGGGAGGACCAAGCCACGGACAGAACCTTGCTTGTGTAAAATTTTCAAGTTGATTGGGTTACTAGTTTTTGAGTTATGCGCTCGGACAGACAAACAAACAGACAAACAGACAGACAGACAAACAAACAAACAAACAAACGGACCCAATTGCATTACTCTCGCCTCCCCTTCGGCGAGGGTAAATATTCCAAAAAGCTAATCCTGATTCATGATTCCAATCGATAACTGCAATGCATCTCAGAAGCTTTACAATCTCGCCTTGGATTGCATTGATTTATTGAACACATGATAAAGTAAATCCAACAGCGGTAACCTTCCTGTAAACTTACGGAACTCACCAGCCGTTTGAATGTGAAGCTGCAAGGACTTGAGAACGAGCAGGCTGACGGCTCGGAGCGTCACACAGTCGGGGGTCTGACCTTCATCTCTGACCTTTCTGGTCCCTCCAAAGAAAGCGGCGGAACCCACTTGAAGGCTCTCCAACCATCGAGCAGCCACTGCTGTCAGCACAATCTGAGCCAGGCGGCTGGCATCAGAGCCGAAGCGCTCGCGCTCTGGGGCAGTGAGGAGCACGTCTAAAGACCAGTCCTCCCCGGCCTTCTGCAGCGCCGCGCTCTTTAACAGCAGCAGCACCCGCCTTTTGACAAAACACTGGGAGCAGCAGGCGACTATCTTCAGAAGCCCGTGGGCTAAGCTCTTCACGTTAACGCCGGCGCCGCAGCTCCAACCGGAGGCAGTCAGCACTTCAAGCAGGTCGAGGAGGAGGCAGAATGTGGTTCCCCAATGCGTGCTGCCGGTACAACACTGGAATGGCTTTTCCCCCTCCTCAGGAAGAAACTTTGAACACAACAACTTTAGGCTGGATCCAAAAGATGCCAAAAGGCCCCCAAGAATCCCTGATGGGAGAAGCACATGGATTTAAACTGAGACACCAGAGACAAGAGCAGGAATCGCAGTGCAAGCAGCCCGGATTGTCCCGTTAACGCCTCCACAGAGCAGAACGCTGTCGCTGTCCTCGGATGTAGGACTGTTTGAAAGCTGCCTGGAACATTTTGCATGCTGCACAGATATTTCAGTTAAGAGCGTAAATGTTTTACCTGCTTGACATCCTTTAATGGGCCTTTTTAAAACCTCAGTCAGTGACCACAGGCAGGCGTCCAGCTCCGGACCAGGGGGTGAGCTGTGGAACGCCTGCACACACTTCTGCTGCCACACAGGGCTGACGGCGCCCTAAGACAGTGGAGTAAGTGTGTATTTAAAATGTAGAACACGTCAGCGTGCTACAAAGCTAGCATTGGAATTCAAACAGAAATTCCAGATTTTTATTTTCAAGATTGACCCATAAACTTAGAACATGGATCAAGCATGTTTTGCTGCAGGTATACTATTTCATGAAATCATCCGTTCATATTTATTTGAACTCTGTCATGCTGTGATGATTAACGATAACGAATTAACGAATACGGTTTCCTGTATTTCTGTGCGGGAAAATCAGATTTGAGCAGTACTGTGGAAATTAGTAGGGAGGAATCTGTAAAGATGGGAAAATAACAAAATAAAGCAGCAATTCTGAAAATACCGGGCCAAAATGATCGCCGAAGCCGCGAAAGGAAAGATGATCGAATCTATTGGCGGTTAGCGGACGAGCTTCTCACTTTACGCTTCCGTTGTGGTCGGCAACACATGAGCAGAAGCATTTCTGCCTCTCCAACTGCGATTCAACCCCCGGGATCAAAGAGTGGACGCTGTGAACGACTCTTGGGGGGCGTGTTTTATGTTTAACCCCCGGGATCAAAGAGTGGACGCTGTGAATGACTCTTGGGGGGCGTGTTTTATGTTTAACCCCCGGGATCAAAGAGTGGACGCTGTGAATGACTCTTGGGGGCCGTGTTTTATGTTTAACCCCCGGGATCAAAGAGTGGACGCTGTGAACGACTCTTGGGGGGCGTGTTTTATGTTTAACCCCCGGGATCAAAGAGTGGACGCTGTGAACGACTCTTGGGGGGCGTGTTTTATGTTCAACCCCCGGGATCAAAGAGTGGACGCTGTGAATGACTCTTGGGGGGCGTGTTTTATGTTTAACCCCCGGGATCAAAGAGTGGACGCTGTGAATGACTCTTGGGGGCCGTGTTTTATGTTTAACCCCCGGGATCAAACAGTGGACGCTGTGAACGACTCTTGGGGGGCGTGTTTTATGTTCAACCCCCGGGATCAAAGAGTGGACGCTGTGAACGACTCTTGGGGGGCGTGTTTTATGTTTAACCCCCGGGATCAAAGAGTGGACGCTGTGAATGACTCTTGGGGGGCGTGTTTTATGTTTAACCCCCGGGATCAAAGAGTGGACGCTGTGAACGACTCTTGGGGGGCGTGTTTTATGTTTAACCCCCGGGATCAAAGAGTGGACGCTGTGAATGACTCTTGGGGGGCGTGTTTTATGTTTAACCCCCGGGATCAAAGAGTGGACGCTGTGAATGACTCTTGGGGGCCGTGTTTTATGTTTAACCCCCGGGATCAAACAGTGGACGCTGTGAACGACTCTTGGGGGGCGTGTTTTATGTTCAACCCCCGGGATCAAAGAGTGGACGCTGTGAACGACTCTTGGGGGGCGTGTTTTATGTTTAACCCCCGGGATCAAAGAGTGGACGCTGTGAACGACTCTTGGGGGGCGTGTTTTATGTTTAACCCCCGGGATCAAAGAGTGGACGCTGTGAATGACTCTTGGGGGGCGTGTTTTATGTTTAACCCCCGGGATCAAAGAGTGGACGCCGTGAATGACTCTTGGGGGCCGTGTTTTATGTTTAACCCCCGGGATCAAAGAGTGGACGCTGTGAACGACTCTTGGGGGGCGTGTTTTATGTTCAACCCCCGGGATCAAAGAGTGGACGCTGTGAATGACTCTTGGGGGCGTGTTTTATGTTTAACCCCCGGGATCAAAGAGTGGACGCTGTGAATGACTCTTGGGGGCGTGTTTTATGTTTAACGCTTGACTGTATCCTTTTGCATTTCCTTTATGCCGCTTTTATTTTGAAGTGCTTCCTGCTTGCCAACGGAAGTTTGACGGATGCATGAAAACGAGACGTTCCAGCTCCTGGCGAGAATCGAGAACGAGCTTTTACGACATTTCAGGAGATTCACAAGGAAGGAAATGTTTTCTAGCATTCTCAAGGCTGAGAGTGATTAACACCCGGCCGCCATTACGGCCGTCGCACCAGCACCCCCTGCAGGTCAAAGTCAGTATGGCCGTCGAACCAGCACCCCCTGCAGGTCAAAGTCAGTCTCTAAACCTGTTTCTGAAAGCCAGACGAGTGCCGTATGCCATCAGACCAAAAGTAACCGATTACGTGATTAATCAAAATAATTAATTGATAAATTAATCGATAGCTGCAGCCCTACTACTTTTTGTCCCTTAATAATAAAACACTTAAAAACTGCATTTTGCGTTTACCCGCGTTGTCTTTGACTATTATTTACATTTGTTGAATTTATCTGAAACATTTAAGTGTAACAAACATCAGTAATGGGGGCAAACACTTTTTCACATCTCCCTCAGCCTGATCCTCGCCCCCCCCCCCCCCCCCCCCCATCGTTGAGTGGCCCCTTATAAAGAATTAAAAGATGGACCAGTTGAAATTGTTTCCCTCGGAAACGGAACACCATACTCACCAACAGGTCAGCAGCATATTTTTATTGCACTCAACTGACTGATAATAATCTAAAAGATTAAGATAATCCCAGATTAAGATAAACCCAGACTAATATAAACCCAGATTAATATAAACCCAGATTAAGATAAACCCAGATTAATATAAACCCAGATTAAGATAAGACCAGATTAAGATAAACCCAGATTAAGATAAACCCAGACTAATATAAACCCAGATTAAGATAAACCCAGACTAATATAAACCCAGATTAAGATAAACCCAGATTAAGATAAACCCAGATTGAGAACGACACAGGTCAGGGGGCGACGGTGGTTGAGAGGGTCGTCCTATGATCGGGAGGTTGGCGGTTCGATTCGGCTTGGGCACATGCCGCTGTGTCCTTGGGCAAGGCGCTTCACCCACATTGCCTGTGTGAATGTAGTGAACGAGTGAATGTCGGTGGGGTCAGGAAGGCGGATGGTGCGGCCCCGCCCCGTCACCTTACCGAGTATGGAGTGATTGAATGATGCACATGTAAAGGGTCTGAGTACCTAGAAAGGAGCTGTATAAAATCAATGCAGTATTATTAGTAGTAGTACGCATTTCTGACTGAACAGTGAACTTCTTACGGATCTGTGGAGGCGGTACACAACGAACGTTGACGCGCTCTTTGCAGCCAGATGTGAGAGGATCTGATCCTCAGACCGGAACCGATGGACCTGGAAGATAAGGCTTCTTAGAGTCCTGTGGGCTATCCGGATCCTGGACTCGGTGTGGACTCACTAGCCGTGGCATGAGATCCCGGTCTGGAACCATCCTGAGGACCTCCGTGAAATACAACCCGACCGCTGGAGGCAGCTCCTGACCCGCCAAGGCGGAAGCCATCTTCCCCACCAGGGTCAAGCTGACGTGGGTCAGCACCGTGGACGCGCACGGTCCCGTCCCGTCGCAGCGATGCTGCGTGGACGCGCACGGCCCGGCATGGCCCAGCCCGGATGCGATCACGGCCGCCGCTTCCGCTGCTCGTCGGCCGGGACTCGATCTCGCCTGTAAACATCTGTAAACATCTGTCAGGCAGTCGAAACGCGCCGCCGCCGTGGATCGACGTCCGCAGAGCGCGGCGTCCTCCATGATACTTCCGCCTTCGCACCACGTGACTCGTTAGCACAAAAGCACAGGAAGTACTTAATGGAGCTTTCAAAATAAAACAATTTTAAACGTGAAATTACGAGAATTGACTTGAACATGGACTAAATATTATTAGTCCATGGCTAACCAGGTTAGAATCCTGGTTATTCTAGCATGTACTCGTCCTTCTACTTTTGGGAATCGGTCCACAAAAGTAGAAGGACGAGTACATGCTAGAATAACCAGGATTCCTTTTATTCTGATACACAACATGCAGTTATAATCTATTGTTCTGGATTTGTCACACTTTAGATCCACCTTTAGGGCGGCACGGTGACCTGGTGACCTGTGAGGGGTTCGCGTGTTCCCTGCGTGGGTTCTCCGGCTTCCGCGCACCACCAAAAACGCGTTTGTCTCCAGATCGGCTTCATTTCGGTGTAAATAAAGCCTTTATTATGAAAGGGTGAATGCGGAAGCTGGTATTGTTTTGACTCGGGTCAAACAGACTTTGTTGTTTAAGCTTATTCTCAACACGAAGCGACGCTAAAAGCGAACATTTAGGAAACGTTTGTCAAAGAATATTAAGTTCATTGAGGTGAAACGGGCAAGATTCCGCCTCGAAGCCGATTGGCTGAGTTCAATGTCGGCGCGGTGTCAGGTGAGTCTTTGTGTTGAGGCATCGGAATTATTCCTTGTTCGACACAATTATACGTTCAGCAAAGTTCGTATCGCAGAACCCGGAGAACCGGAGCTAAGAGAGCCGAACCGGAGCTAAGAGAACCGAACCGGAGCTCAGAGAACCGGAGATCAGGGAACCGGAGATCAGAGAACCGGAGATCAGAGAACCGGAGCTCAGGGAACCGGAGATCAGAGAACCGGAGCTAAGAGAACCGGAGATCAGAGAACCGGAGCTAAGAGAACCGGAGATCAGAGAACCGGAGATCAGAGAACTGGAGCTCAGGGAACCGGAGCTAAGAGAACCGGAGATCAGGGAACCGGAGCTAAGAGAACCGGAGATCAGAGAACCGGAGATCAGAGAACCGGAGATCAGAGAACCGGAGCTAAGGGAACCGGAGCTCAGAGAACCGGAGATCAGAGAACCGGAGATCAGAGAACCGGAGCTCAGAGAACCGGAGATCAGAGGACCGGAGCTCAGAGAACCGGAGATCAGAGAACCGGAGATCAGAGAACCGGAGCTCAGAGAACCGGAGATCAGAGAACCGGAGATCAGAGAACCGGAGCTCAGAGAACCGGAGATCAGAGAACCGGAGATCAGAGAACCGGAGCTCAGAGAACCGGAGATCAGAGAACCGGAGATCAGAGAACCGGAGCTCAGAGAACCGGAGCTCAGAGAACCGGAGCTCAGAGAACCGAAATATACATAAATATACATAAATATACATAGATATACATAGATATACATAAATATACGTATGAGTAAAGGCTGCATGACCCCTGTGATTTACAGAAACTTGTTTTCTGTGTTGCAGCATCATTCGCTGAAGACTGAGAGCCCTCCTCTTCCTCCGATATGACGAAGAGAAGCGCATCTCTTCAGCATGTCAAAAGGTATGTCTTGGTTTTCATGATACATGCCCCCCCCCCCCCCCCCATGTGTATGAGACATTTGTGATCACTAAGCCACGCCCACTGCTACCTGAGCATCGCCTCGGGGGCTGGTGCAGCTCGGGATCCATGTCTCCACCAATTCTGCCATTGTCCTTGTCCTGAATTTATTTTGTCCCTCAGTGGACATATTCTTCTTACACTGGAAGCACAGACAGACGGTGACAGGCAGCCACATGACGATGCCCTGGGAGCAGTTTATTGGCTTGGTGTCTTGCTGAAGGGCACCTTGGCAGTGCCCAGGAGGTGAACTGGCACCTCTCCAGCTATCAGTCAGCGTTCTGTGATCCACGCTGGGTTCCTTAGAGCAGCGGTTCACAGCCAGAGTGACACACTTTAGCTTCTCTGTGGCCGCGTCGGGGCCGAGCATCTCGTTCACCTTTACTCTGTGGCCGCGTCAGGGCGGGGCATCTCGTTTACCTTTACTCTGTGGCCGCGTCAGGGCGGAGCATCTCGTTTACCTTTACTAGCTGCAGTATTAATGTTTCTGCCACAGTGTGGGACTTTCTGATTTAGCAACAAGATCTGCAACGAGGTAGCTAGCTTTGAGGACTCTCTCCTTTACCTTTGTGGTTTCTCTAAAAACAGTTTCCTGTTTCTCATTGTTTGTACGTAAGCGTACAGAATAGTCCATCGGCTTGTTCTGAACGGGGTGTTCCGTTTGGAGACGGCGTTTGAGCTTGCTTGGCACCGTGGAGTTATTGGATAGCTTCTCACCACACACCAAGCCCAGCGGAGTCGGTGCCGCTGCATCCCCGGTGAAAGTCAATCCAAATGAGAGATAGCTTTCGCTGTGTTGCCTCGAGCTCACCGTCTTTTCTTTATTCTTTGGTCGACCACTCATACCAGGGCCTTCATCTGGGTCTGGATTTTGTCCAGGGTCCTGTTCTGCATTTGCATTTTCTCTTCTCAAAAACGTCTCCATCACTGTCACTCCTCGTCTTGCTGTGATCCCAAACTGCCTCTGAGGATGACCCTCCTCAAAGGGAACCGAAGCGCTCACAAAGTGTAGAGTAGGCAAAAGCCAAAGCATGAAGAACTGGTTTTTGGGAATTATTTGTTTTGTTTTTTAATAAATGCATTTTTTTATCTGCCACACTTTATTACAGCACAGACACCCGACAATGGTTAATTAGATAATTTCCCACGGCACACCGGTTGGGAAACACTGCCTTAGATCTTATGGGATTTCCTGTAAGAGCTTTTGCTGTCGAGTGTCAGTGGAATGTTGGACTCCACGGCACCTTTGACAAGTCTTTTCCATGTTCAAGCCTCTGAATCTGAACAGAACAGAATCTGATGATCTATTGTGTCAAAGGCTGCACTGAGATCTAATAAAATAAGCAGAGACAAGTCCATTATCAGACGCTATTAAAGGTCATTGGTGACTTTAACTAATGCTGTCTCTGTGCTATGATGAGCTCTGAAACACGACTGAAAAAGCTCAAATTACTGATTGTCTTGTCAGAATTCACACAGCTGACTGGAAACTGCTTTCTCTAGAAGCTTTGACAGGAATGGAAGGTTTGAAATTGGCCGATAGTTAGCCGAGACATCAGGATCCAATGTTGGTTTATTGAGAAGCGGTTTAATGACTGCTGTTTTAAAGACTTGGGTACATAGCCTGTGAGTAAAGATAGATTAATCGTATTTAATTGAGGGAAAGACTGGCAGATGGTGCAGCTGGTCCTCACTTAATGATGACGGGCTTTCCAGAATGTAAAAGCATGTGAATAGCGACAAGGAATCGCTGTTCCAACGAGCAGAATGCACTGGCTGTGGAGTGGCGAGTGAGTACGTACAAACGTACGCACATAGCTAATGTACGTATTTTTTGACCACACAAAATGTCGGCCGGCTCGAGTCTGAGGACCTGATCGTAGAATTTGTGTTTCCCTCGATGATAATGAATCATCCGGTACCGTCAGCCCCGGATCTCCACATCGCCACTATCGCGCTTTACTCTTGGGAGGAGGACTTTTTCCTTGGTATCCAATCTCGTTGGCCCTTCTCCAAACATGGCGGCTTAGATTGTGACCATATTCATTCATTTTCATTCAAAATTCATTCACTCATTCATCTTCTTAACTGCTTAATCTGAAATCCGGGTCACGGGATCTACTGGAGCCTATCCCAGTGGTCTCCAGGTGAGAGGAGGGGTGCGCCCTGGACTAGCCACCAGTTCATTGACAATCATTCGCACTTACGGACAATTTAGCAAAACTAATTCACCTAAAGTGCGTATTTTTGGTGGTGGGAGGAAGCCAGAGAGAATCCCCGAAGACACGGGGAGAAAGGTGAGAAAACTCCGCACAGAGTGGCCCCAAGTTGGATTTGAACTCGTGACCTTCTTGCTGTGAGGCCACCGCGCCGCCCCCCAATAATACATTTTTTATTTGTCTTAAAATGGCTGAATGGGGTTGTAATCTTTTGGACGTCCTCGCCTTTCCTCGCGACACCGTAGATCGGTGTGGGTACGTGCAGCTGAACATAAACCTGGCTCTTCTTTCATGAAGTAGTGATGATAAAACAAGGAAGTCAGATAAAACGAGTGGGTGTTATATATATGTTAAAGATGCTAATTATTTTTTAATGGTTTCAATTTTAATAACAGCCAATGTCATCAGCCTTCAACTTCACATTAGAGACCGATGGCCGTTCCTTTTCTGAATTGTGACAGAATGCTGAACCGTCAGTGCAGAAGAAACCCTGAGCTTCATGAAGAACTGCAGATCCAGGCTGCCGTGGCAGCCGGCGATGTCTGCACTGTCAGGAGAATGCTGGAGCAAGGATATTCACCGAGGATACGGGACGCCAACGGCTGGACGCTGCTGCACTTCTCTGCTGCAAAAGGAAAGGAGAGATGCGTCAGAGTCTTCCTGGAGCACGGAGGTCAGTCTCGATTATAGCTTTTGTTTTCTGTTTTCTTCTAATAATTGTTTACCTTTTTATTTAATGGCTTCAGTTTTTGTGGTCCACATTATGCCATGACAAGTTATCAACACTAGATGGCATTATTTTACTGCAAGAACTAGACTTTGGTTCAACTCTAGAAGTAATTCAAGACATAAGCACACATGGAACAAACATTGAAAATAGGCTCTTTATGCAAGAGCCCAACGAATCCTTTACAACGGGGCCGAGGATTACCCTGCGATCCATTTACTACGTTCAGGTACATTGGGAGGAAAAGGTAATTTCAGTGGAACCTCGGTACTTGAAAGACTCGGAAGACCAAAAAAGGGAGTTTAAATTGCCTCGGAAGTTGAACAGAGTTTCGGAGTTTGAACACGCGAGTGGAGCCGAGGCAAACCGAAGATGTGCGAATGAAGGCGGAGTCTGCCCGAGTAGGTTCAGCGTAATTAACCTGCCGTAGGAGAAAAAGTGTACGAATGGTGTTTTTTCACATTTATTCTTCTGAACTTAGCCAGCAGCAGTAAAACTACTGGAAAAGAAAAGAGGAACGTTCTGAGAACAACTGTTGAATTTAAGAAGGAAACAATCGGTAAATACGAAAATGGCGGCCGTGTCTTGGATCTTACTTACTTATAGTACGTACGAGAAATTGACGATTTCAACTTTTCTTAAGATATCTGAGCTAAAATGTAAGAGAAGGGAAAAGCCCATGACAGTTACCCGGTTACTTTACGGAAGGGGACTCAGAGGAATGAGCCTTCAGAATGATAGTATTGTGTTAAATCAAATCGAGGTTCCTTCCTGAACAACAAACGTATCCATCACTTCTTCATCTCCTCTGTTTCCTTCACCAACACGCCCATTGAGGTCTGCTCCAATCAGGACTCTCTCTCTGCTAGGATGCTCTGAAGCACTTCATCTAAGTCAGTCCAGAACTTCTCCTTCTCCTCTAACTCACCTCCTACCTGTGGAGCGTAAGAACTTCTCCTTCTCCTCTAACTCACCTCCTACCTGTGGAGCGTAAGAACTTCTCCTTCTCCTCTAACTCACCTCCTACCTGTGGAGCGTAAGAACTTCTCCTTCTCCTCTAACTCACCTCCTACCTGTGGAGCGTAAGAACTTCTTCTTCTCCTCTAACTCACCTCCTACCTGTGGAGCGTAAGAACTTCTCCTTCTCCTCTAACTCACCTCCTACCTGTGGAGCGTAAGAACTTCTCCTTCTCCTCTAACTCACCTCCTACCTGTGGAGCGTAAGAACTTCTCCTTCTCCTCTAACTCACCTCCTACCTGTGGAGCGTAAGAACTTCTCCTTCTCCTCTAACTCACCTCCTACCTGTGGAGCGTAAGAACTTCTCCTTCTCCTCTAACTCACCTCCTACCTGTGGAGCGTAAGAACTTCTCCTTCTCCTCTAACTCACCTCCTACCTGTGGAGCGTAAGAACTTCTCCTTCTCCTCTAACTCACCTCCTACCTGTGGAGCGTAAGAACTTCTCCTTCTCCTCTAACTCACCTCCTACCTGTGGAGCGTAAGAACTTCTCCTTCTCCTCTAACTCACCTCCTACCTGTGGAGCGTAAGAACTTCTCCTTCTCCTCTAACTCACCTCCTACCTGTGGAGCGTAAGAACTTCTCCTTCTCCTCTAACTCACCTCCTACCTGTGGAGCGTAAGAACTTTTCCTTCTCCTCTAACTCACCTCCTACCTGTGGAGCGTAAGAACTTCTCCTTCTCCTCTAACTCACCTCCTACCTGTGGAGCGTAAGAACTTCTCCTTCTCCTCTAACTCTTCCTTCCTCCTCCATTCCTCTTTTCTCTCCTCCGTTATAAACAACTTGAATCCTGCTCCTCAGCTTCTAGCCTTGCTTCCTTTCCTCCTGGTCTCCTGGACACACGTCCACCTTCCTCCTCCTCCTCCTCATCATGTCCTCTAGCTTTCCCCATCATCGTCCCAACATTCAGAGTCCCTCCTCTCAGTCCTGAACGCTTCTATTCCTTCTTCTCTCGCTGCTGATGCACTCGTCTTCCTCCTCGTCTTCGTCTCTGTCTTCGAACAATGGAATTTATTTTCAATTGCTATATAGATACACACACAAAATGATATAATAATTGATACAGTATTACTGTAATATAAAATGTGGTTTTATTATGAGTTTGGCTAACGGCAGTGGGGGGAGACTGAGAGAAAGACAGTGTGTACCGGTAGGTCCTGTGTACTCTAATTGTTTCTTCCACGTACACTTAACTGCAATAGTTATGCCGTTTGAAGGCTTTGTGTTCTTGTACTCTGCTTGTACTCCGCTCGTACTGGTGTGCAAATCACGGTCGTGTTTATCGATAGTTTCATGCTTCATCTCCATCGTCGTCACGCATCATTTCTTGTCGCTGCCATCCTTCCCACCTGCTCTTTTGTGCCCATCACTTATAAGGAATACTCCCAGATTCCATACAAATCATGTAAATAATGGAAACACGGCACTATCCCATATTTGAGTATGGAAAGTGGTGAATACCTGAATGAACGAGTGAAGCACCCTCGCATCTGGAAGTTGCTTGTATCTCAAATGTCTCCTTGTCTCAAAGCAAAATGCTTGGTTGCAGGTTTGCTCGTGTCTTGGAACACTCATATGTCGAGGTATTACTGCACTTACATTTTTCCTCCCACTGTACATATTTGCTGCTGTGAGACATATTTGAACATAATTTAGTTTTACATCACTGTCCTTCACTTTGGTGGAAGTCCAGACGATAGAATGTTTGGGATGTTTGTGTAAGATAGTCGTAGCCTTCAGAAACACAACAACAAATGCGTATAGCTGATTGTTAGAACTACAGTTGCTAAATCCTGGCAAACAACAAAATTCAGATCTTAGATTCCCGAGGGCACGATAGGGACTCTGTGTCCGACCGGTTTGTCACCAGGCACCACCCCTGCTGAAATTGACTGTCTCTGTTTTCTACTCTCCTCTGTGCAGCTGACCCGACTGTGAAGGACTTCATTGGTGGCTTCACAGCGCTCCACTATGCAGCTATGCATGGCAGAGCACGCATTGCCCGACTCATGCTGGAATCTGATTTTCGCAGTGATATCATGAATGCGAAAAGCAATGACGGTTGGACACCACTGCATGTCGCTGCCCACTATGGACGAGACTCGTTTGTACGCCTTCTCCTTGAGTTTAGGGCTGAGGTGGACCCACTGAGTGATAAAGGGACCACGCCACTACAGTTGGCAATCATCCGAGAGCGCTCCAGTTGCGTACGAATCCTCCTGGACCACAATGCTAATATTGATATTCAGAATGGCTTCCTGCTACGGTATGCAGTCATCAAAGGCAATCACTCATACTGCCGTATGTTCCTTCAGCGGGGAGCGGACACTAATCTGGGACGTCTTGAAGATGGTCAGACCCCCCTGCACCTGTCAGCACTCAGGGATGATGTGTTGTGTGCCCAGATGCTCTACACACATGGGGCTGACACCAACACCAGAAACTATGAGGGTCAGACACCAGTAGCGGTATCTATTAGCATGTCTGACGTCAGCCGGCCCTGCCTGGATTTCCTGCAGGAGGTCACCAGTGAGTCTCACTAACACACTCCCCATTTCACAAGTACAAAATATTGTAATGCCTCAAAACATACTTATTTTTGCTCAATGGTTTTGATTACTACAATCTCAAAATGATTCAGCCCCTTACTGACAAGTGTCTCTAGTACTTTTTACAGCACATTTGATGATGGTGAATATATTTATTAGATAGAATGTTAGAGTACAAGTACAGTCAAACATCCTGTCTAAGAGGAGCATTTCAAAGAAGCCCTTGCGGTCTTGTTTCCGTTTTGCTATTGTTACACGATGCATGACCACTTGTGGCAGTGACTGTGGAGAATCATAGGCCATCCGTAGTAGACAAAGGCCATTAGTTATGTAATATTCCTGGGTTTCGCTGCAGCAACCACATTCTAATCCCACCATTTTTACTTATGTTGTTTTGAAGTCAGGCAACTATGATGGCCACCTGAATGTTCGAGGACAGTGGCGTCCAAGCTACAGTATACAAGCTATTTTGCTATTTTTTATTTGCCCACAACAAACTATAAAAATATAATGGAATATGGTCCGCACTCTCAACTTTCACTTGATTGAGTTGTAATTCTTAATTTCACCACTAGTGGAGTTAGAATTTTAAGACTTCTAATCTGCATATGGGTTAAAAGTCACAGGTTTTATCTGGAGCCAACCCTGCTGGCTACAGGTGGCCACTGGACAAGTCGCCAGTTCATTTTAGGGCCACACAGAAAGACGGACACCCACTCATGCCCACGTCCATACCTACAAACAATTTTTGGAGTGACCGATTTACCCGTTGCCTGTTTTTGGTGGTGGAAGAAAGTCAGAAAACCCAGAGAGAACTCGCATAGACAAGAAGAAAACGTGGAAACTCTGCACAGAGCAGCTCCCTCCAAATTATTATGAATGAAAAATGTTACAGGCAAGGAGCTTCCTGTCTCACCTCATCTGTTAGTCTATCCATCACCATGACAAACAAAAAGGGGCTCAGAGCTGGTCCCTGGTGCATCCCACCTCTACTCTAAACTCCCCTGTTACTCCTACTGCACTTCACTGCTGTCCTACATGTCCTGAACTACTCTGACGTCCTCATACAGTACTACAGTACCTCAGGCAGTACCACAGTACCTCATACAGTACTACAGTACCTCATGCAGTACTACAGTACCTCATGCAGTACGACAGTACCTCATGCAGTACGACAGTACCTCATGCAGTACCACAGTACCTCATGCAGTACCACAGTACCTCATACAGTACCACAGTACCTCTCTGGGCACCCTGTCCTAGGCTTTCTCTAGATCTACAAAGACACAATGCAGCTCCTTCTGAGCTTCCCTGTACTTCTCCATTGCTAGCATCAACGCTAACGTTGCGTCTGTGGTACTCTTCATCAGCATAAAGACATACTGCTGCTCACAAATACTCACTTCTGTCCTTAGTCTAGCCTCAAACACCTTTTCCCATAACTTCATCGTATCTCATCAGCTTTATCCTCTGTAGTTTCTACAACTCTGTTTGTCTCCCTTCTTCTTGAAGAACACCAGAACTCTTCTCCTCCGTTCCTCTGGCATCGTCCTTCTCTGATGATGATGAATATATTTATTAGATAGAATGTTGGAGTACAAGTACAGTCAAACAGTAGCATGTATTACAGTACAAGTACAGTCACACAGTAGCATGTATTACAGTACAAGTACAGTCACACAGTAGCATGTATTACAGTACAAGTACAGTCAAACATCCATTCTAAGAGGAGCATTTCTAAAAAGCCCTTCCGGTCTTGTTTCCGTTGAAAGTCCTTCGTACATAAATCATCGACATTTAACAATACCATTTAAATAAATATAAATTACTGCACAGATGCAAAATAACAATAAATTAAAAAGACACATAATATGTACAACGTAGTGGTAACTTTTGGCCTGTTGAAACCCATTAACATCCTTGTTATTTATACTTTTAAATTATACAATCTCAGTAAAATGACTGTCAGTCTAAACATAACATTTGAAAAGAGAAATAACATTTAAAGAGAAATTAGGTGAGGCTTCTTTTTTATGTTTTCTATGTAATTCATTCATGTTTGGCCAAGGCAGCATTTACACGTCATCGTGGTGGTTTCTGATGCGGGACTGATGCATCACTCATCTTCAGGATGCAGTTATGCATGCAGCGTGAAATCACAGCACAATCATGATATTATATTTGCAAGATGGAGTGATGTAAATGATGTTGCCATGAGCCATAATCTCATGTTTAAGTGAATTTCTGTTGATGTCTTTGAGTTCTCCAAGCAAATTTGACCCTAACCCTTTGACGCACAATTTGAAAGCACCGCTAACTTTTTTCTTTTCATAAAAAATGCCACACACACCTACACAATAGCCCTTACACAGCCAAATAGCTACTGTCCCAAAAAGGCCGTCTTGCAGGGGTCAGAGATGCATGAACAAAAACAAACTCTGGTGTTCTTAATAAATCTATCCTGATGTTTAAGTGCAGACAGTTCTAGTGCTAAAGGTAAACCCAATGGCTCCCAAAACAGTTTTCCTCTGGCAAGATGGCAATGAGGTCATATTTGCTGCTCCAGGCACGCGAGTGTGTGATGCTGCCAGCAAAACTCATTGGACTTTAGTCCCTCATTCTACTGACTTGAGTTGGTCTCCGATGCTTTTCTTTAAATCCTGGTTTGGTCCCGATCTCTGTTTCCAGTTTGGGAGGAGTCGGCTAACAAAGCCACTGATCTCATGGCAAGGAGTGTATGATATACATTCAGTACTATCGGTACAACTCACAACCAGTATCCTCAACATCTGCGCCCCCACCTTTCAGTTTTAACAGGAACGACGTACAGGCGGTCCTCACTTAAAGACGGAGTAACGGCGATTTTGTCGTTAAATCAAACCCTGTTCACCGACAACTTGCGACATTGTGTGGTCAAAAAAAGTATATGTGCATACTTGTATTTAATTTATACTGTACATATGGTACATATTGATCCTGACATATATACATATATTTATACTGTATGTATTGAGTTGGGTATGTTGTTTTTCATGCAACTGTATTATGACAGACTGCAGTATTTATTGGGACACTAAAGCTCAAACGCATTACGTGGTCCTTTAATGTATTTAACATGAAATTCAGTCATTTCTATTTCTCTGTTCTACTGTGTAATAACTGTTTCTATTTCTCCTTTCTACTGTGTAATAACTGTTTCTATTTCTCTGTTCTACTGTGTAATAACTGTTTCTATTTCTCCCTTCTACTGTGTAATAACTGTTTCTATTTCTCTGTTCTACTGTGTAATAACTGTCTATTTCTCCTTTCTACTGTGTAATAACTGTTTCTATTTCTCCGTTCTACTGTGTAATAACTGTTTCTATTTCGCATTTCTACTGTGTAATAACTGTTTCTATTTCTCATTTCTACTGTGTAATAACTGTTTCTATTTCTCCGTTCTACTGTGTAATAACTGTTTCTATTTCTCATTTCTACTGTGTAATAACTGTTTCTATTTCTCTGTTCTACTGTGTAATAACTGTTTCTATTTCTCCGTTCTACTGTGTAATAACTGTTTCTATTTCGCATTTCTACTGTGTAATAACTGTTTCTATTTCTCATTTCTACTGTGTAATAACTGTTTCTATTTCTCCGTTCTACTGTGTAATAACTGTTTCTATTTCTCATTTCTACTGTGTAATAACTGTTTCTATTTCTCCTTTCTACTGTGTAATAACTGTTTCTATTTCTCTGTTCTACTGTGTAATAACTGTTTCTATTTCTCCGTTCTACTGTGTAATAACTGTTTCTATTTCTCATTTCTACTGTGTAATAACTGTTTCTATTTCTCCGTTCTACTGTGTAATAACTGTTTCTATTTCTCCGTTCTACTGTGTAATAACTGTTTCTATTTCTCTTTCAGGACAACCTCGGTCTCTACAAGACTTGTGTCGAATTAAAATCCGTCGCTGCATCGGCCTTCAAAGCTTACAATTGTTGGAAGATTTACCGACTGCTAAGGTTATGAAAGACTATTTAAAACACAGGTTTGACATTGTGTGAGGACAGTAACGACAGAGCAGGGAAAGGTGAATAAAGCAAATCCTTTATAAGGAGACTATGCAAACACTGCGTTGCACATATCTGTGTACGCCATGATGGAGTTTATGTTCAGTTTGTTCCTCCACATCAACACATGAGTACGTGTTTCTGATTCCTTTCTCCGTTTGCAGTTCAAATAGTTCCTGAAGAATGAACCCGGTGGGGCGGGGAAATAAAATGAGCCGTTTTATTGTGAATACAGTTTGAGTTGCTGCCGTATACATTGTGTGTACTTCATATATGTCATCTGTTGGTCAGGTATTCGTGGGTCAGCTAGCAGAACCGCTCGTTACTCGACTCTGTTTTCATTACGTACAACAGTCAAAAGTTAAATGTGGTTCCTCAGCAGAAACGTTTTCACGATAAAAAATTATTTCTCATTTAAATACAAACATTTAGAAAGTGCGGTGGCAAAGCAATGACAGGAAACCCAGAATGCAATGTTCCAAAGTTTGGGCCAGGCCAAAAGATCAAGCAAGCTCAATGCAGATGATGACGAAAGTGAAATGGTTGATTACTTTCTGTCGGGCCCATGAACTGTGTTCATCCATCCGTGTTCTGGCTCAGGCTGATGAAGATGCTCAGTATCGATGTGGTTGTGTCGCACTCCAGCAAGGTGAAGCCGGCTTGTGTCCTTGTTGTGTGTCGGTTGTCCAACGATGCAATGAGGGTTCATGTCAAACTCGCCAACGAGGTCTCCAGCGCCACCTGTACTCGCCGTCGCTCTCTTTGGTGCACCACATAAGTTCATCCAAGTGCTTTTTTGAGGTGATATGTATTTCAAATCGGTGGGAACAAAACAGTTTGAGGACAGACTCTTGGAAGCTTGGAAATAAAATTCAAGACGGCTGTGTGACGTTTTAACGGTGCACAAACTGAACCGTGCATGAACTCACGAGAGATTACAAACCGGCCAATCAGAGTGATTCTGCTGTTACCTGAGAGACAGCTCAGGTGCGTGGCTTCACCTTGGTGCTGCTCTCACATCAAAGTCTGTTCCTTTTCATGTTTTTATGTCCAGCATCCTCAAAGGATTGCTCACAAAGATGTTGTAACAAATTGTATTAAACATTCCACGGTTTCTTAGCAACAACAATTCCTCATCTCCATGTAGCTTCAAAAAGTGGTGCGAGACTGGGGGGCCCCATCGTGCGAGTCGTGCAGGACCCCCCCCTGGAAGCATTATTGTCTTTATTGATTGTGTTTGTTTGCTTTGACTTGTCGTGCAGCATCTCTCAGTATAAACTAATCGCCGATAGGACGCTGCCTCCGTCCCGTTCCGTGGTGCGCGTGAATCCATGTTGGACAGTGTTGGGATGGGGAGCTCATCGTGTGGATGCGAGTGCGTGTGTGTGCGTGTGTGTGCGTGCGTGCGGCGGGGAGAGAGAGAGAGAGCGGGCTAAATTTCCGCAGCACTGATTGGCCAAGCAATGTAACGTGATCTGCAGCCAGTGACGGCCAAGAGGGGCGTGTCATCACGAATAGACACGATGGGTCGGGACTCGGGTGTGTCTCGACCTCCACGGGGGAGGCTCCGCCGGACCCCTGAGACCGGCTAACCGAACCCTGAGACCGGCTCACCGGACCCTGAGACCGGCTCACCGGACCCCTGAGACCGGCTAACCGGACCCTGAGACCGGCTCACCGGACCCCTGAGACCGGCTAACCGGACCCTGAGACCGGCTCACCGGACCCCTGAGACCGGCTAACCGGACCCTGAGACCGGCTAACCGGACCCCTGAGACCGGCTCACCGGACCCCTGAGACCGGCTGACCGAACCCCTGAGACCGGCTAACCGGACCCTGAGACCGGCTCACCGGACCCCTGAGACCGGCTAACCGGACCCCTGAGACCGGCTAACCGGACCCTGAGACCGGCTCACCGAACCCTGAGACCGGCTCACCGGACCCCTGAGACCGGCTCACCGGACCCTGAGACCGGCTGACCGAACCCCTGAGACCGGCTCACCGGACCCTGAGACCGGCTCACCGGACCCTGAGACCGGCTCACTGGACCCCTGAGACCGGCTAACCGGACCCTGAGACCGGCTCACCGGACCCCTGAGACCGGCTAAGCGGACCCCTGAGACCAGCACCGGACCCCTGAGACCGGCTCACCGAACCCCGGATAAGAACCAGTGGTGTCGGTGGTTACGTTGTTCGTGCAGTCGTTCAGATTCCCAGTTGGCTTGAACGCCTCCCAGTCCGTGCGTAAAAAACAATCCTGTAAGATCGCCTCTGATTGGCCAGACCAGCGCCGCACAGTCCTGTAACCGGAGACTCCTTCTCAGTCTCTGCCTATAGGAAGGGAGCAGCAATCCGATTTGCCAAAAGCCGGGCGGGGGCGGGCTCTGTAACTATCCCGGAAGAGAGGCGCGCAGCAGTCCAAAATGTTTTCCCCTCCGTCTGAAATTGAACAGACTAAAATAAACGAATATTGTATTGAAATGAACAAGCTGAAATAAAGGCAGACGTATCATAATAACGTTCTAGAATTTAATATGCCGAACTCTCTTAACTATTGCTCCTGTATTGGTATTCTGTTCCCAATGAAGAGTAACAAAACCTTTATCTTGAAAAATCTCAACCGGATGCGCTGTTTTCAATCACGCTGGCAAATGTGTGTATTTTGAAAGTTAGCGGAAGCGTTGCCTTTTTCCTATGATTTTACTTTATGTGTTTTTGAGTTGTGGAACAAGGAAGTTCAGTAAAAGGTTCGTCTGACGGTAAATGTTTGTCTTCCGCTGCTGAGGACTGAAACCTGGACGAGCATCTTAGTACTGTCTGGTGAGTGGACTAGCATCTTAGTACTCCTGTCTGGTGAGTGGACTAGCATCTTAGTACTGTCTGGTGAGTGGACTAGCATCTTAGTACTCCTGTCTGGTGAGTGTACTAGCATCTTAGTACTGTCTGGTGAGTGGACTAGCATCTTAGTACTGTCTGGTGAGTGTACTAGCATCTTAGTACTCCTGTCTGGTGAGTGTACTAGCATCTTAGTACTGTCTGGTGAGTGGACTAGCGTCTTAGTACTGTCTGGTGAGTGGACTAGCATCTTAGTACTGTCTGGTGAGTGGACTAGCATCTTAGTACTGTCTGGTGAGTGTACTAGCGTCTTAGTACTGTCTGGTGAGTGTACTAGCATCTTAGTACTGTCTGGTGAGTGGACTAGCATCTTAGTACTGTCTGGTGAGTGGACTAGCATCTTAGTACTGTCTGGTGAGTGTACTAGCATCTTAGTACTGTCTGGTGAGTGTACTAGCATCTTAGTACTGTCTGGTGAGTGGACTAGCATCTTAGTACTGTCTGGTGAGTGGACTAGCATCTTAGTACTGTCTGGTGAGTGTACTAGCATCTTAGTACTGTCTGGTGAGTGGACTAGCATCTTAGTACTGTCTGGTGAGTGTACTAGCGTCTTAGTACTGTCTGGTGAGTGGACTAGCATCTTAGTACTCCTGTCTGGTGAGTGGACTAGCATCTTAGTACTGTCTGGTGAGTGGACTAGCATCTTAGTACTGTCTGGTGAGTGGACTAGCGTCTTAGTACTGTCTGGTGAGTGGACTAGCATCTTAGTACTGTCTGGTGAGTGTACTAGCATCTTAGTACTCCTGTCTGGTGAGTGGACTAGCATCTTAGTACTGCCTGGTGAGTGTACTAGCATCTTAGTACTGTCTGGTGAGTGGACTAGCATCTTAGTACTCCTGTCTGGTGAGTGGACTAGCATCTTAGTACTGTCTGGTGAGTGGACTAGCATCTTAGTACTGTCTGGTGAGTGTACTAGCATCTTAGTACTGTCTGGTGAGTGGACTAGCATCTTAGTACTGTCTGGTGAGTGGACTAGCATCTTAGTACTGTCTGGTGAGTGGACTAGCATCTTAGTACTGTCTGGTGAGTGGACTAGCATCTTAGTACTGTCTGGTGAGTGTACTAGCATCTTAGTACTGTCTGGTGAGTGGACTAGCATCTTAGTACTGTCTGGTGAGTGTACTAGCATCTTAGTACTCCTGTCTGGTGAGTGTACTAGCATCTTAGTACTGTCTGGTGAGTGGACTAGCATCTTAGTACTGTCTGGTGAGTGTACTAGCATCTTAGTACTCCTGTCTGGTGAGTGTACTAGCATCTTAGTACTAACTTATATAACTTATATCTAAGTTTATGTACGGTGTACATACAAAGTACAATTACTCTCTCGCACGGCAAACCGCTGCTATCACTATCGATTGTCTTGGAGGTAAAACTCATAATAAAAGCACATTTTATATGACAGTAATACTGTATATCATTTTATGTATGTGTGTATCTCTATAGCAATTTTTTTTTTTAATCCATTGTTAGCGTTGATTTGAGTGTTTTTAGATGCCAGAACGGATTAAATTGTTTTCAGTTATTTTAAAAGGGAACATTTTATTTGACAAGCGAGCGTTTCTAGTTTCAAGCTCGGTCCAGGAACAAATTATACTCGTATATCAAGGTATTTCTGTACCACAGTAAAGGAGTCTGTGGAGATTTCTCAGAAACGTTTTTCAAGGAAACCGATATTTGTCTGAGGAGCAAACGGAAGGGATTCCGTCATTTCAGTCGAGGCTTGTTTTCCTCCCAAGGAACCGTGGAGAGAAGCATCAGTGCTGCTTGATGTCAAAACCAAAATCTATGGACACTGTTCCTGTCAAGCAGGGCAAGAATGATCGCAAGAAAGATTAATAGACTAAGATTTTGGTGACATTATGTGTAAATTACTCTACATTACTTTATTCCAGCTCAAATGTAAAACACCATAATTTTATGACTGACTACATTTCTAACCAAGAAAAGTACTCAGAGCGCAGACCTCCGCCGAGCAGCTCGTTCCCCTCCTGACTGGATCAGCACCAGAAGGTTCTGGATTGTGCCGATTTCAATGTAAAATAACTTGCAGCAACTGAGAGGACAAAAAGCTGCTAAAAGTTAGGGTGCTTTCACACTGCACCAAGAGGACTCGGTTCCTTTGGGAGCAAATTCTTGCATTCATAATTAGTTGGTCTGCGTTCACACTGTGATTTCTTTGCGAAATAGACAGTTTATTAAATGCCCCACCAGAGAGGAGAACACGCTGGACCATTGCTACACGACGGTGGGCGGGGCCTATCGCGCTGTACCACGCGCTGCCCTCGGACTATCAGACCACGTGGTCATCCACCTCATCCCAGCATACAGACAGAGACTGAAGCTTGCTAAACCAGTAGCAAGGACGACCAAGATCTGGACCGATGAGGCTGTTGAGGAGCTCCAAACTGGTTTTTGGGAAATATTTGTTTTGTTTTTTAATAAATGCGTTTTTTTTATCTGCCGCACTGTAAATGCAGTGCAGTTGCGTGACGTTTATTTTGAAGTGTGCGCTCTTATTTTGTAGTGCAAGGGGAAGCCTGTACTAGAGTTAGCGGCAGAGAGGAACAGAGCGACACCGTGCTCAGGTCTGAAGAGCGATCTACGGGCGGCACACACTTTATTACAGCACAGACACCCGACAATGGTTCATCAGGTGATGTTAGAAAATTCCTCGCGCAACATGATGACCCGTCAGAGTGACTTTAGTGTGCAACAGAAAGCGAAGGTGATGTGTCTCAGTTGTCTGTGCCAGTTATGCATGAAGCGCAGCAGTTTAACTTCAATTATGAATACAACGCAACACCAACCCCCAAACAGGATGTAATATTAATTCATCTACACAAAATATAAGCCGTGGATGATATCAAAGTTGATCACGACATTGCTACATTACATTGGTGCCTCATGCAATGAAGCCTTTTTAAAAGCAGGAAGGACCGTTGACTGTAGGTCACGTTTTTGTCAGTGGCATCATCTTGTGCTTCAAAGTCATTATACAACAGTAGGGCAGTGAACATTCAAATGTACTTGCACATTAGATTGCAATTAGAAATGTACTTTATCTTTGCCACATTACCTCAGCAAAAGAGACCAAAGGACATGAAACACTAAATCACCTATTTCAGAATACTTAAATCAATCGAACGTGCTAACGCCATAAATCCTTGCTTTAAAAATTTATAATTTCTTATGATTATGATCAATATCTAAACATCCATCCATCCATCTTCTTCCGCTTATCCGGGGCCGGGTCGCGGGGGCAGCAGCCTAAGCAGGGAAGCCCAGACTTCCCTCTCCCCGGCCACTTCTTCCAGCTCTTCCGGGGGGATCCCGAGGCGTTCCCAGGCCAGCCGAGAGACATAGTCTCTCCAGCGTGTCCTGGGTATTCCCCGTGGTCTCCTCCCGGTGGGACGTGCCCTGAACACCTCACCAGGGAGGCGTTCAGGAGGCATCCTGAATAGATGCACCTCATCTGGCTCCTCTCAACGCGGAGGAGCAGCGGCTCTACTCCGAGCTCCTCCCGGATGACTGAGCTTCTCACCCTATCTCTAAGGGAGAGCCCAGCCCCCCCCCACGGAGGAAGCTCATTTCAGCCGCTTGTACCCGGGATCTCGTTCTTTGGTCACTACCCAAAGCTCGTGACCATAGGTGAGGGTAGGAACGGAGACCGACCGGTAAATCGAGAGCTTCTCCTTTCGGCTCAGCTCTCTCTTCAGCATGACGGATCTGTGCAGGGTCCGCATCACTGCAGACGCTGCACCGATCCGTCTGTCGATCTCTCGCTCCATCCTTCCCTCACTCGTGAACAAGACCCCGAGGTACTTGAACTCCTCCACTTGGGGCAGGATCTCCTCCCCGACCTGGAGGGTGCACTCCACCCTTTTCCGTCTGAGAACCATGGCCTCGGATTCAGAGGTGCTGATTCTCATCCCGGCCGCTTCACATGCGGCTGATGAACCGATCCAGTGAGAGCTGGAGGGCACGGCCTGATGAAGCCAACAGGATCACGTTGTCTGCAAAAAGCAGCGACCCAATCCTGAGGTCACCAAACCGAACCCCCTCAACGCCCTGGCTGCACCTCGAAATTCTGTCCATAAAGGTTCTGAACAGAATCGGTGACAAAGGGCAGCCCTGACGGAGTCCAACCCGCACTGGAAATAGGTCCGACTTACTGCCGGCAACGCGGACCAAGCTCTGGCACCGGTCATATAGGGAGCGGACACCCCGTATCAGGGGTCCGACACCCCATACTCCCGGAACACCCCCCACAGGACTCCCCGAGGGACCCGATCGGATGCCTTCTCCAAATCCACAAAACACATGTCGACTGGTTGGGCAAACTCCCATGCACCCTCAAGGACCCTGCCGAGGGTGTAGAGCTGGTCCACAGTTCCACGGCCAGGACGAAAACCACATTGCTCCTCCTGAATCCGAGGTTCGACTATCCGGCGGACCCTCCTCTCCAGTACCCCTGAATAGACCTTACCAGGGAGGCTGAGGAGTGTGATCCCTCTATTGTTGGAACACACCCTCCGGTCCCCCTTCTTATAAAGAGGGACCACCACCCCGGTCTGCCAATCCAGAGGCACTGCCCCCGATGTCCATGCGATGTTGCAGAGTCGTGTCAACCATGACAGCCCTACAACATCCAGAGCCTTAAGGGACTCCGGGCAGATCTCATCCACCCCTGGGGCCTTGCCACCGAGGAGCTTTTTAACTACCTCGGCAACCTCAGTCCCAGAGATGGAGGAGCCCACCCCCGAGTCCCCAGGCCCTGCTTCCTCACTGGAAGGCATGTCGGTGGGATTGAGGAGGTCTTCGAAGTAGTCCCTCCACCGATCTACGACGTCTCGAGTCGAGGTCAGCAGCGCTATATCTAAACATGATGATGGCATTCAAAGTTTAGACATTGAAATTTTAACCTTCGGATGTTCGACATCTTTATACACTTTGAAACAAATGGCGGTCACACAGAGGCCGAACACCCCCCCCCCCCCCCCCCCATCCTGAGCTACTGCTGTCCCAATGTTGGTACAAATCCAGAATTTGTCATGGTCTTATTTTTTTTATTGGACTACACTACACTATTCTCTAAAGCTTATTTTATCTTTTATTCATTGATCCTTTTGTTATAACAGAAGAAACTACTGCAACCCCCTTTATATATCATACAGTGTGTATGCAGAAATCCAAGGAAAAAAATCATTCCTGCCAAGCTTTAGCCAAAACATTTTGATCCATTTGGGATAAAAAACTGTGTTTTGAATTTCATTGATAATTGTTTTTTGTATAGTTTCAGAGAGTTGTGTACATTCATTTTTCCAACTTTGTGCAGGGTACCAAAGTCCAGGCCTCCTTTGTATGGAGGAACCTTGCTCTGGCGCCAGTGATTTCCCAGTGCCTCCAGTAGGAATGTCATATTGGTCGGTGGGCCTTCCCCAGGAGTCTAGAAATGCTCCCAGCAACATGGAGGAACAAACCAGTGAGTAATCTTCCTGCATCTCAGTCACCCCTCCCTATATTTATAATTGATTGTCTCCTGAGAAGAAGGGAGAAACAACAACTTTTTTTTGGATGTTATTTTTGTTCCAAATAAGCATTTGCTTCAACCCACCATCTGGGTTAAAAAGCCTTTGGAATATTGTCCTATATTCTTTCAGGAGTAGAAGATTAGGAGAAGAGAAACTGATGGAATCATGATGAGCAAAAATGAAGATTCAACTGCTCTTGTTCAAGTTAGATAGAAGAAATTTCACTTCTAATCCAAGAGGCTTCTTCAGCTCTGAGAGACTCGTAGAGCGTTTATCCATCCATCCATCCATCTTCTTACGCTTATCCGGGGTCGGGTCGCGGGGGCAGCAGCCCAAGCAGGGAAACCCAGACTTCCCTCTCCCCGGCCACTTCTTCCAGCTCTTCCGGGGGGATCCCGAGGCGTTCCCAGGCCAGCCGAGAGACATAGTCTCTCCAGCGTGTCCTGGGTCTTCCCCGTGGTCTCCTCCCGGTGGGAGGTGCCCTGAACACCTCACCAGGGAGGCGTTCAGGAGGCATCCTGAATAGATGCACCTCATCTGGCTCCTCTCAACGCGGAGGAGCAGCGGCTCTACTCCGAGCTCCTCCCGGATGACTGAGCTTCTCACCCTGTCTCTAAGGGAGAGCCCAGCCCCCGACCGAGGAAGCTCATTTCAGCTCTCTCTTCACCATGACGGATCGGTGCAGCGTCCGCATCACTGCAGACGCTGCACCGATCCGTCTGTCGATCTCCCGCTCCATCCTTCCTTCACTCGTGAACAAGACCCAGAGGTACTTGAACTCCTCCACTTGGGGCAGGATCTCCTCCCCGACCTGGAGGGTGCACTCCACCCTTTTCCGACTTTTCCGGTTTAGATACTTATAATCTTGTTGGAGCAGGAAACAAAGAAGGGACCGAAATCACCAAGGCACCAGGAGTATGAGCATTTCCTTATGAATGCAAATGCTCACCGGTCATTAGCATCCAGGTTACAAGGAATAGATGTAAAGAAGGTAGAGGACTTCAGGTACTTCGGGTCAACAGAGCAGAGTGATGGAGAGAATGTGGAAAGGAGGTGAAGAATCGGATTATCCGAGGAAACAAAGTATGGTCTCTTTAAAGCGCACCAAACAGCTTTGGTGTGAAAGTGTTAGGGATAAAGTCTCTAACATTGTGATATTAAATTTTAAACGCATCGAAATGAATCAGGCAGAGGCAGGGATCCTTTTTCTCTGACGCAGCCAAGACCGGGTGGTCTGGCGCGCTGCTCCAAACCAACTCCGTTCCGCTTTCCGGAACTGTTTATTTATCACCTTCGTAGCTCCACCTCTTGACCCAGTGACATCACAATACTTTTAGGGGGGGGCAAACATCGCTGCCCACCAGATGGGACTGTTCTACACCTAACAGTTACATTACATTGAAAATTGACTCTAACAGTCCCTCCTGTATTTTCATTGTAAAACTGTAACATTCTTCCGGTTTCTACAAAACATTCAGTGTTAACTAAACATGCTTGAACTAAACTATCAGAAAACAATCACAGAACAAAATCAATACAATCAAGATCAATACCTGAGTTATTACATTCATGATCTGAGTTCTTACAATCAAGATCAATACCTGAGTTATTACATTCATGATCTGAGTTCTTACATTCAAGATCTGACCTGAATCAGGGAGGAAGGCGAAAAACCCATATTTTGCATAATTCTTCTTCAAATTCAAACTTCTTTCAGACGGGAAAATTCCTTCCAGATCCAGCCGGCAGCTGCGATCATCTTACAGACCCCCAATCCAGGCATTTTAACAATCCTCCTAATACAATGTCAAACATCCCATTCATCGTCAACAAGGAAAACAAACATGAAAAAACATAAAATCCAATCAGTACAAAAACAAACAACATTCATTTCCACAATCTAAATGTTACTGTCAAACCCTTTATTCACAAATCCTACGTTAGAGCATTACCGATGTTTCTCCTAGTTTGAATTACTTTAACATTTTACCAGCATTATCTTCTCTACACTGAAATTTGAAAACGGTGACATGATTATTTTATCTTTATTGCTCCAAAGTTTTAACACATCTGGAACATTCTGAACTCTAAATTAAATTATTACAATGTCTATCTATATTATGGATGGATAATCATAACAATCTTTTACTGTCTTATTAACTCAACTTGTCACTATAATTTAGCTACTTTTACTTACTCTAATGTTATCAAAAGTCATATGCTTATACACTTTTACGTTGTTGTAGACTTATTATTTCTATTTTAGTATAATTGTTAACCTATCTTTCTACTAATTTTATGCCTATTGGAATATCAACAAATAGCAATTGTTTAGTTAAATTTAGTTTACGAATTTAAATCTACATCCTGCTCATTAGTGTTATTTGATCTATTTTAGGATTCTAATTGCATCGTACGCTTCTCCACTTAATCATAAATTTCTGACAGCTGCAATTAATATAGTATAACGATACCAGGTGTTGGTTAACTATTCCTATGAAACTCTCCTAATCTGCATAAATTACTTTATGACGTTCTTCTAGTCACACATCTGTAGACAAACATTCAAACAGATTACACTTTGGAAAATGCAAACTGTTCTCGGTGTTAAGTCAGTCTCGTTCTCGTTCCTTGTCCATCAGCAAATCTTCTTGAAGAGTGATTCAGCTTCACTGTCAGTGTTCTTGTCCTGCATTACACTGTGAGGGTCTCTTCCTCACGGATCTTAAAATGAGTGTGATTCAATCTCTCACCACCTCTCTCTGATCAGACTTCCTGTCTGCATCTCTGGATCAGTTTGGCAAGAGACGTTTCCTCCTGCAGTGCAACGGATGGATTCAGGAGGAACTCTGGATGTTCACGTCTCGTTGGTGTCGTCAGCATGACCCTGAGTGGTCCTCCGTTCCTCGGTCCGGACCGTCTGCTGCTTCCTGATGGTTTCCATGAAGACGCCGACACCAAACACGCTCTGTAGATTCGCCCTCCTGTCGGGACAAAGAAAAACTTCGGCAGATCATTTGCTCTCTGGACATCGTTCAGAAAGAGTGTGCTTCATCTATTCACTCAACGCTTCCTCTTCACTTCTTCTCTTCACCAAATCGATGTACTGCATCCATGGCTTTTGGTTTCTTTCGTGCATTGGCCAAACCTCATTTTAGCCTTCTCTACACTAGCCTAGCGCTCTGATATACAGTGACATCTGATCTGCGTGTTGTTTCACATCTTACCACCTGATTCACAAAATCATTACCGTTATAACTACTTATTATGGCTACTGGAACAGCATTTAGTGATTCTACACACATATACAGCAAACAATTTTTTTTTAGTATTATTTTTATTCTTCCAGAGTAATTATTGATTTAATTACTGCTGTGCAATCCCTCCTGTTTGAACTATGAACGTAGTCCATGGTTCAAACTTGCTTCCATTAGTAAATCTAGTCTACTCTATCAGCATTAGTCTAACTTGTTTAATACAATGTCTCAAAATAATTCCTACTCTTCCATCACATTCACAACATATTATATACATCACTCAATTTGGGATGAAATAAGTTCAAAAGAGTTTCCATGTGCCTCTCACCCTATGCTCGTCTGAGATGCTCCTATTGAGGGTGCCATGTGTTGGCTGGAAGGTTCATCGCCTCCAGTCCGTCAGGCATCTCCTCTGCTGTTACTTGTCTGAGATGTTCCTTCGACCGTACAGCGCTTCCGTTGGCTGTCGTTTCTGCATCACAGCTTAGCAGTCTCTCCTGGTGTTCCTGGAGCTGCTATCTGCATTCGCAACTCAGAACAAAACACATTTCTTTATTGACACACGATAAAATCTTTGAACCTCTTCCTTCCTTCATTTCACGTTTCACTATTGAGAACCCATATGTTGACTGAGAGATTATCTGCTCCCAGTCCAGTCCGGGATCCCTCCTGCTATAGTAGAAAAAGCAATAGCATTAAATTTACATGTTATATTCACAAATGTCAAGTCCCCAATTCACATCTGAATTGATTCAAGTCTGTCTCTAGTCGTCTCATCTTCCTTCAGTCTGAAGTCAGTCTTTAACCTCCTTATCTGTCTTGTACCGTAGTCAAAAGTCTCTTTAGATGTGTGCGTGTGTTTGTGCAATTACCTGTCCACCGTTGAATCATCAATTATTTTAGATTTTATTTAGATCCTGAGATTACTTTAGTTTTTAATCTAATTAAACTGTCTGTTCTTGATGACTCCCTGTGGCTCGCATTCCACAGAGTCATAAAAGTGGGGGAATGATCTGGTACATCCCCATTCCTGTGTTTAGCTAAGCAAATGGTGGGGGACGAGTAGCTTCAAACGTGTCCCAAGACTGAGCGGACTTGAGAGGGCCCGTCTCATTTCCACTCAGCCATAAAAAGACAGGCATTCAGTCAGTCGTCCTCCTTGAACCCACCATTTTGTGATTTTACCTCCACTATGCTGATCTGGGATTTTCTTAAAAGGCGTTAGATATTTTATTTTTATTTATTTTTAATTCTGTGCAAACACTTTGATCTTGTCTTGGTCACCATCCTGGCGCTGTGGCCTGCCTGTGGCCTTCATGCAGCGTCATCCGATGCCATGTGGCATGTCCAAACACTTTGATCTTGTCTTGGTCACCATCCTGGCGCTGTGGCCTGCCTGTGGCCTCCATGCAGCGCCATCCGATGCCATGTGGCATGTCTTTGTCTCTTGTCTGTCTTCACCATCCAGCATTCCTTTGTCTCCTCTTTTTTCTTCTCCTCAGCTTCATCTTCTTACATCTCCTTCAACCTTCTTTGTCTTCCAAAGCTTTCTCAAACAAAAGGTGTCTCCAGAAAGATTTGCATAACAATGGCTGTGCCGTAGAGTTTAGCTACGCTCTCACAGCACAGGCATGGTTCTGTCATGCTAATTTGGAATTCACAAAGACTTTTTCTGCTTAAACCTCCATTTTGTAGTTGTCCTGGCCTCCATCTTGGAGCTGCCATGTGGTCTCCGCATGCTGTTTCGCCATGCTCTTTGTCTCTTCTGAAACGCTCAAAACAATCTTTACACACCATATTTCTTACATGTTACATTTCCAACACACACCACATTCTGGTTTCTTTTCCTCAACTTAGCTGTTCCTCCACACATTCTCAATACTTTCCGTATACTCACCAGTTCCTGCTTCTTCCTCCTGACGTTCTTCTCCACTTCATCCAAGCGACCTTCTCAATCCTTCTTAAATCTCCTCCATCATTAAACATCCTCTCGTACTTTCATTACCAAAACATCACCTTTTCCTTCTTCTCTGCTAGAAATAATCTATTTACAAACAATCTACCTTCCTAGATGTTTATCTTCAACTGGGAAGTTATCCCCCCTTGCACGAATGTCCAGTCGAGGCCTGCAGAACTCACTGATACATTCTGCAATCCAAGTTATCCTGTTGCTTACAATTTTTATTTTAATTTTTTATAGCATGCCGTTTTATGTTACAGTTCCCCATGTGCTCCTCTGCTTAAAAGCATTCAAGCATCCATACATCCATACATACACCCACGTTACTTGTCGTTACACTCATGGCCAAATTACATTTTAGCACCCTACTTCACGGGTGGCAAGGTCTATTATTCGTCTTAATAGCCTACAGCCTGCTCTTGGAGCAAACCCAATTAAAGAATCCCTTTAAATTCTCGGCCTTATTATCGTTGTTGTGATAATAACCGGAAAACAGCTCGCACTTGGAGCAAACCCAATTAAAGAATCCCTTTAAATTCTCGGCCTTATTACCGTTGTTGTGATAATAACCGGATCCCAGGCAACGTTTAAAACGGAGCCCGCGCACGCATCGACATACGTGCTTCGCAACAGACAAAAACGCTCGCCGCGCGCGACCTCCATTCTCACTCATTCACACACATAAACATCTTAAATCCTTACTTACCTTCGTCCATCGATGCGTATTTCCCGCTGTTCTTCCGTCACACGGATCTTCCGTCGGACCGAAACGTGAATGGGGCCTTCTCCGAGGACCCGCTGCGCTGCCGACTCACCATCGCCATGCCTGCGCAAAAACCGCGTGCGTTCTCGCTCATGCCGCACGTTCCGGACCGTGGATTCACGTGATATTGGATTCGCGGCTCGAAGGACCAATAAATGTTAGGGATAAAGTCTCTAACATTGTGATATTAAATTTTAAACGCATCGAAATGAATCAGGCAGAGGCAGGGATCCTTTTTCTCTGACGCAGCCAAGACCGGGTGGTCTGGCGCGCTGCTCCAAACCAACTCCGTTCCGCTTTCCGGAACTGTTTATTTATCACCTTCGTAGCTCCACCTCTTGACCCAGTGACATCACAATACTTTTAGGGGGGGGCAAACATCGCTGCCCACCAGATGGGACTGTTCTACACCTAACAGTTACATTACATTGAAAATTGACTCTAACAGAAAGCGACTTTAGAATTAATTGGACCAATGTCCTGGAAAGGAATGGAAAGCAGAAGTTAAGGAAACAGTATATAAATTAAAGCTGCAAGCGGCGTTGTAGGCCCTCGCCGGCCGACAGGCCGTTGAGCTGACCCGCCGACGCACGCCGCTTTTGTCCTGAGTGCTTCACAAGTGTTTAGATTTGAGCTGCATGAGTAGCTCACAGTTTAGTCAAATCGTTATTTGGATTATATGGCCATCTGCCATCAGGAGTTTTGAAGTTTCAATCCAATATGGCCGCCTTCCTGTGTGTCTGGGGGTGTGGCCATAATATTTTTTTTTTTGCCCTGACATGACGCATGTCTGTACCGAATTTCGTGGCTGTCCGACAAAGTTGGCGTCGGACCCCTCCCCATAGGAGGGGTTGCCATCGCCACGGCAACACCGTAAAAACAACAACATGGTTACGATTGTGTTTTTTGATCGGGACCACATGAGGGACTTTTCTGGTAAGTTTCAATCATTTCTGGCAAAATATTTTTTTAATTCCCATTCAATTTTTGTTATTGTTCTCTAGGGGGCGCTGTAAGGCTGATTGTCAAAGTTTCACTTTTAAAATGTCCAGGTAGGAAGGGTCAATAAGTGTTTAAAATTTGGTTTGGATTGGAGTGTGTGTGTGAAAACGCTGACTCTGCAGTTTTTAAGTTTCAATCCAATATGGCCGCCTTCCTGTGTGTCTGGGGGCGTGGCCATAATTTTTTATTTTTTTTTGCCCTGACTTGACGCATGTCTGTACCGAATTTCGTGGCTGTCCGACAAAGTTGGCGTCGGACCCCCCATAGGCACAATGCATTGTGATTTTTGTAGGTGGCGCTAGCGCGCCACTTTTTCATGCCCAATTTTGAAACACATAAAATAATTAATCTTTCGCCGGTTCTGAGCTTGGTTCAAAGTTTGGTGAGTTTTCGAGCATGTTCAGGGGGTCAAATTGCCGTTTAAACAGCAGAACAAAGAAGAAAAATAAAGAATAAAGAATTTTTGCAAAAACAATATAACTTTTTTTCTGAGTATGCGATTTTTACACAAAATACATTTTCGGAATGGTCTCGACGAGGGCTACGCGTCTGTGGGGGCACACAGACACACACAAACACGAGTTGACGAGCGCAGCGATGCCTGTGTGTGTGCGTGTGTGTTGTTTAGTGTCGGGGTGTGTGTGTGTGCTGTTGAGTGTCGGTGTGTGTGTGCATGGGGGTGTTGGTCGTCCTCATGGCAACGTTGGATGCCGAGGGTTGACGAGCTGTGCTCGTCAACTTGTCGTCTTCTGCGTTGCAAAAGCAATAGCCCCTTACGCCTAGGATAGGCGCTCGGGCCTAATGAAGAGTAAACTGGTCTTGTTCAAGTTAGACGGAGGGCGATAATGAGCTTCCCCTCTTGCAAAGACCAGCAGTCACCTCTGAAAGACAAGAATTTACCTGTTAAATCTACAATCAGCATGAGCGGCGCACCGATTACACCTCCGATGTTCCACGCCACCCCCGGCCTTCCTACTGCTTCTCTCCCACGAATGGCGACTTCTCTGGATTTGCCTGGTTCCTTCTCATTGAAAAAATCCCGGCACGTTTCCACTGCGACGTGTCATTTCTATATACCATATTTTTTGGATTATATGTCGCTCCGGATTGTAGGTCGCACCAGCCAAAAAATGCATAATTAAGAAGAAAAAACCATATATAAGTCGCATTTTTGGGGAAAATTTATTTGATAAAATCCAACACCAAACAACATATAGCATAAAGAACATGCTAACACGTTTACCAAAATATCAGGTTTTATTCCGAATCACGAAATCCAAGGAAATCTTCATCCTCGGTGTCACTTTTGAACAACTCCCCCAACTCGGCAGGTAGACAAGACGCCGCTTCCTCTTCTACGTCGCTTACATCAGACTCGTCGTCAGTTGCAGTTCCAATTATTCCAGCCTTTCTGAATCCCGACAGGATGGTTACGGTTGTCACTGAAGCCCATGCTTTGTCGATCCATTCAATGACTTCCAGGAAAGTTGCATGGCGCATTCTCCCGGTTGCCGTGAAGCTGTGCTCTCCATCCGTCATCCACTGCTCCCACAGGTTACGCAAAACTGACTTAAAGCTCCTATTCACGGAGATATCAAGTGGCTGGAGTATTTTGGTTAAGCCTCCAGGGATGATGGCAGGTATGGAGTTGAGAACTTTTAATTTATTTTTTAACTGTGGTGTGATGTGCGCTCTCATGCTATCCATCACAAGCAGAGCTTTGCATGCTCTAAAGAAGCCATCCGGTCGCTTATTGTAGCACTTTGTAAGCCACAAGTTCATCATTTCTTGATCAATCCACCCTTTCTCGTTCACGGCGACTTCAACTGAGGAGGATTGGATTTTTGGCATGGTTTTTCGTTTGAAAATGACCATCGGTGGCAGTTTTGATCCGTCTCCACAACATGCCAGCACCACTGTGAAGTGTGATCTCTCATGACCAGTTGTAACGATATTCACACTTTTTTGCCCTTTCTCTGCAACACTTCGGCCCATGGGGATGTCAAAAGTGAGGGGGACCTCGTCCATGTTAATAATATGATCCGGTGTCACGTTGTGATCACTTACATGCTTTTCAATGAACGCGCGGAAACTGTCAACCTTGGCTTGGAAGTCCGCTGGCAGTTTTTGGGACAGTGTCGTCCTAGCTCTGATAGAGAGGCGTTTGCGCTGCATGAAGCGGTAACACCAAGAAGGTCCTCCCGCAAAGCCGTTTATATTCACCTCCCTGGCAACCACTTGGGCGCGGAGACGCAACTGCACCGTTGACAAACCTCTCCCAGCAGCACGTTGTTCAAGCACCCATGCGTGAACTCGTTCCTCCAACTGCGGCCACCTAGCTTGTCGCCCGCGATTAGCTTTCTTTGTTTTCTTCATTTCAGTAAGCATAACCTCCGCTTTTCGCCAGTCCCTTACAAGTTTTTCGCTCACTCCAAACTTTCTTTCTGCTGCTCGATTGCCGTTTTCGGCTCCATATTTCACTATCTGAAGCTTGTAAGCCGCGGAATATGACTTTCTTTTCGGCGCCATTTTCAATCAGCCCTTCTAATTTGTGTTTTTAGATAACAGGTGTGACAGATAACTATGAACCTCCAGAAACCGCGACAGATTCTGACGGGTCACAGAGTTCCCTGTAACACCTGTTATAGAAATGTGTAGGCTACTGTCTCTGCGCTCACAGATTTTGTAAAAAAAAGCATATATAAGTCGCTCCGATTTATAAGTCGCACCCCCGACCAAACTATGACAAAAACCGCGACTTATAATCCGGAAAATACGGTATATATATATTTGTGTGTGTGTTTTTAATCTTTACTAATTGTGCTTGTACCTGCATTCTGCTTTCTGTAACTTCTCAAAGAAGGGAGTGATGGCACCGCGACAGCGTTCGCTGCAGCCCGATGCTCACTCATCAAATGTCATTTTGTAGTTGTACCGTACTTGTACTGTGCTGGCAATGACAATAAAGGCCAGACCGGACCAATACTAATACTGCTTTTAGCTCCTGGTTTACCCCCCCTTTGTATCTTGTCTCTCCTGTAAGGCTCTGGGGATGAAATGGGACCCAAGGCATCGTTGGTGGAGGGCCCTGATGCTGGTTCTACACCGTTTCCTTCTCCCACACTGGAGAACATCCAGGCAGCATATGAAGAAAACCAGGAGGACGTTGCTAGAGAGCTAATCCAGCAAGCATGCTGCGTGGAGTGCAGTGCGGGGCTGCCCCGCATCGACGGGGTGAGTTGACCGACCTTTGTCAGTGTTCGCTGCACAGCTGGTTGCTTTATGACAGGGCTACCTTTTACATGATGCGTGCCACTTTACAATATACTCGAGCTCAAAGGGTTGGGACTCAAAAGGTGTGGCGACGGAGGTGAGAGAATCAATCTGCAGTTCATTTAACAAGGAAGTAACAAAAAACACTCTGGGGAGGGACGGGCTGGTTGTAAGTAATTAAATTCACAGACACAAAAGAGGAACCAAGGTCGGGAGGCTGGAGTTACAAAAATACAAAATGAAAAGTACACAGCCACTAGAGAACACAAAGATAACCTGAAACTGGGCGGAGGACAGGCTGGTGTCACGGAGTGAATCCAGGAGCACAAGAACGGCATAAAAATAAGTGGCCTTGAGAGACAAAAGCATAATCTGGTGGAGCGTGAAGCCGCTGGAAGGAGTTTAAGTGGCAGGTGAAGGGGAGGTGAGTCTCAGGTGTCTCGGTCACGCTCAGCCAATCCGTCCTCTGCCCAAGAGAGAACAGAATGAATGAAGGGAAACACAAAGAGGAACACAAAGGATCAAATCAACATTCACAGAAAACTATCCCTGACGGTGCCAACACTTACTTCTTTAATAAAATGTTGTAAATGATCTGTTTTTACAGTTTTCTGCAGTATTTAAACACATTCTTTTAACTACCAAGTGCTTCAGTTGAAACTTATATGTACCGGTAATAGTGAACATCAATAAATCAGTGTTGTGTAGGACTGATAAAGGACACACACAAAACCTCCAGACATGAAGCAGCGGTTTAGTGGGATCCCTGTCAGCTGTGCCATGTCTGGCCTGCAGGTGGACAGCTTCAGTTTCAGACATGAATGAATGAATGAATGAATATATTTATTAGATAGAATGTTAGAGTACAAGTACAGTCACACAGTATCATGTATTACAGTACAAGTACAGTCACACAGTAGCATGTATTACAGTACAAGTACAGTCACACAGTAGCATGTATTACAGTACAAGTACAGTCAAACATCCTGTCTAAGAGGAGCATTTCTAAAAAGCCCTTGCGGTCTTGTTTCTGTTGAAAGTCCTTCGTACATAAATCATCGACAATTAACAATACAAATAAAACTAATATTAAATTACTCAATTGATGCAACGTAACATTAGAAAAACAAAAATAAAATGATTTTACACCGCCAGTGCAAACTAACAATTAATCTAAAATAAATTACACCACTGATGCAAAATGACAATGAATGACAATAAATTACATAAATTACAATAAATTACTAAGGCAGTTAATATGTGCAACGTAGGTGGACAAAGGGGGGGGGGGGGGTTTGATCCGGAGAGAGTCGTGATGACTATCTCCGTTTCTGCCCCCCTGAAAGGTGTATTTTTAGGGCCGTTTTGAAGGAGGCCAAAGAGGTGCATGTTTTGAGGGCAGGAGTCAAACAGTTCCACCCTTGGGGGGCAGTATTGTAAAAAGATGATTTACACATGTTAGTCCTGTAGGAGGGGGTAATCAGGTTGTTGTTTGAGCTCCCTCTAGTGTTGTGGCTGTGGGTGTCACTAAATCTGTGGAGGTGTTTATTCAGGTATGCAGGGATTGAGGGGACTGAGGGCAGAGCTGCATTGACTATTTTAAATGCCAATCCCATTTTGAGTTGTTTAACCCTGTCTTCTATCCTGAGCCATTTTAGGCTAGCAAAATGTCTCGGAAGAAGGTGGGTCATGGGCCCCAGATTGAGGAGTAGCCGAATCAGTTTGTTTTGGGAGGTTTGGAGCCTGGTTTTCAGGGACACTTTGATGTTTGAATACCAGGAGGTGCTAGCATAGTCAAAGAGGGGCTGAACGAGGGCTCCAGCAAGCGTCCGGAGACAAAAGCAGACATTCTGCCCAAAAATCTTGTTCTCTGATTGACCTTAGTTTCCATACTATCGCCAGACAGGTATTTGTCAAGAACACAGCCCAAATAGGTAATCTCTTCTTTGCTGGAGATTACTGTATTATCGACTGTGACCTTGAAATCATCAACATTTATCTCACGTAGAGAGTGTTTAGACCCAAAAAGAATAGATTCTGTTTTACCAAGGTGTAGTGACAGTTTGTTATCCGTAAGCCAAGTACGGATTCTGGTGAGCTCAGAGCTGAGAGCCTCCTCAACCTGCACTTTGTCCTCTCCCGAAATCAGGAGTGCTGAGTCATCAGCAAACAGGAACAATTTGCAGTTACAGGCAGCACTCATGTCGTTAATGTATAGGAGGAACAGTAACGGTCCTAGAATGCTGCCTTGAGGAACCCCATAGCTCACCGGGAGGGACGAGGACAAGGTTCCGTTTATGTCCACCATTTGTTCTCGTCCCTCAAGGTACGATTTCATCCAGTTTGTTGATGTGCTATCAAAACCAATCGCCTCCATGCCTCTGTTCTGCTGTCAGGCGGCTGCGAGACGGGCTTAGCGAAGTCTTCATGTGGGAGAAGATCACTGTATCTCATGGTATTGCAATATCACTGTATCTCACTGTATCTCACTGTATCTCACTGTATCCCACTTTCACGCCTTTCTTGACATAATTCTGTCCTTATCTGGGAGTCCCTCAAATAAAGCGTCCGTAGTCGATGGGAACGCCTCCTTCATGCATTCTCCTTTAGCGAATGGTTTTCCTTGTTTCGCTATGCAGTGAGAGACGTGACACCGCTCCTCTGTTGCCTGGTTTTTAACAGTACAAATCGTCTTGAAGGTGCTGTTCTGTGTAGCATACTTTGCTAGCGCTGCTTTTACTGATGCCCCGGCATGCGCCTTATCTCTGAAGTCTTCTTGTGTTTCGTCTCAAAATGCCGCCACACACTCGATGTCCTACACGCCACACTTTCACATCAAAGGGCGCTTATCACCCAGTCTTCTCTTGAAATAATTCCATTATATGGAACCCTGACAATTAAAAGCTGCATCAAAAAGCTTGAAGGCAACTTCCCTTGTGAATCACAGATATCTTATCGATAGCAATTTACTGCGTGTTTTACAGGTTCGTCTCCTGTGTGTGGCCATTCAGCATGGTGATGAGCAGAGTGTGTGCTACCTCCTCAAAGAAGCCCAAATCCGTGTACCCCAGGAGCCTGCTAACACCAACCCAGCCATCCTGGCAGCGTACTGTGGGCACACAAGCCTTGTGAAAGAACTGCTGGATTCTATACCTGGTAGAAGACAAAACACATTCATGAGTTTTCATGGCCTATTTTTTTTATTAACATACATTTATTAATTTTTCAGTAATAGGATGTCAATATTTCAGTGCAGCCTCATTGGTAGCATAGTTAGCGGGAGCTAGCATAGCGGGAGCTAGCATAGCAGGAGCTAGCGTAGCACAGCCAGCTTGTCCCTTGAGCTGGTCCCAAGCCCGGATAAATGCAGAGGGTTGCGGCAGGAATGGCATCCAGTATAAGACTTTACCAGATTTAAACATGCAATTAGTCTTAAATAGGAAACTCGTACTGGATCGGTCGAGCAGGATTCAAGTTGTTTTATAATGGAGGAATCAGAATCAGTTTATTGTCAGTGAGGGTTCAGACTAGGAATGCTTCTCGGTGAAGTCGTGCTACAGTAACAGGAATGACTAAATACAAAACAAGCAGCATCAGGAGTAGAAAACAAAAACAAGAGTATCAACAAATAAATAGTATTTACAAGAAGAATTTATCAGTAATTGTGCAGTGATCTTTTTTTACACATTCGGGTCCAATTCCATATAAAGTCATCTTTCACATAATAGATTAAAGCACATTAAATTATATTAACCTTTAATAATGTTAAATGTGTCTTATGTAATTAACATATTCTGGATTTCATATTTTATAAAAGATACACGATTTCTGGACCAGAAAGTAACCAATGCATGGACCAGTCTGCATGTTTGGTGCCAGAATGATCGTGACACTTACAGCACTGTTGGATGCTCACGGGGAACAAAGATTGATTTCAACGTAGCAAAGCTCGTCTGGTTGGTGTCTTCTGACTGATGTTTTATCACGGCCCTTTCCAGGTCCATGTCTGAGGAGAGATTTACTGAACTGGATGCTGGCCACATCTTGCCAACAGGGTCATCTCGAAGTAGTGCAGCTGCTGGTCCACAGCTACAGAGCGAACACCAGGGGCTGTTCCATCCACAGCGATGACTACGCTCTGAATGCTGCTGCAGTAGCTGGTAGGGAAACACAGAATTACATGTCTGGCATGAGCTGACCTTAAATATGTTCTTTTGCAGACTAAAAAAATGGTAATAAAGTTGTTATTTGTTGTAAGTTGGTCTATATTTCTTTCTTTTTCATATTTCTTTTTATGTTAAGGATTCAAGAGTGCTTTTTTTAGGGGGGGGGCGGGGGAGCTTTTTTCTCCCTAGGGGGGGCGTAACGGAAAATAATTGTTAATATAAGAGAAATTCAATATCACTTTTAGTTCTTGTTAGGGGTGTCAAATTATCGTGTTAATTGCAGTTAATTAATTACAGTCCTATTTAGTGCGTTATGTTTTTTAATCGCGTTAATCACATTTTTTATCTCTAACTTTACTGCTTCTGTATTTCCTTTTTTAAACTCCTTTTATGCGTTGGGCTTTTTGTGCCTGGGTTGTTGGGGGGGGGGGGGGGGGGGGTAGTCAGTGACCCCCTGAAGTGGACACTGATTGGATGTCATTGCATTTGGGCTTGTTTAGCACAAGCCGGGACAAGGTGAGGAGCGGTGAGGAATCAGGATCGACAGTCGCGAGTTAGCAGCGAAGTCGTTAGCACCTTAGCGAGCCTTAGCAAAGCTCTTCACCAGACTAACCTGGAGGAGACGCCCCGCTATGAGCAGGTCTGAGACCGACACGCTGATGGATGCCCTCGCCAGGCTGAGATACATAGTAGAAGACGAGGGGTTAACTGATGCAGGAAACTGCGTCCAGTGACGCGTCATACAAGCCTCCGAGCAGGAAGACAGTGATGAAGAAAAGCAAAAATAACAAAGACATTCTACAAACAACGCAGGATGTAAATGATGGGACTGAATCTGTAGGAATGGAATTTAACTCTGGCATTAATAAAGTTTTCTGATTCCAGTCAAACGATAATTTACAACAATAATTTGCGTCATCGGCCCTCCTGACCCCCACCGACATTCACTCGCTCACGACATTCACACAGGCAATGTGGGTGAAGCGTCTTGCCTAAAGACACCGTGCCTGAGCCGGGAGTCGAACCGAATCGAATCCTGAGAAATTAGAGCCATTTGGGAGGAGGGGAGCAGCCCAGAGGGTGGAAGATCGGGCCTTGCTGCGAGGTGCACGCTCTCGGGGGGGGGGCTGGAGAACAGGAACAATTCCCATATTCAGCCGAAACAAAATAATCTAGTTTAAAAATCAATATAAGCTATTGAAGAGTTATTAATTTAAGAATGTATGCTAACAGATCGCTGCTATACTCCAAAACAGCAGTGACATCACACCCACAATGCCTTGCATGTAAACAACATAAACAAAACGGATTTTATACCTTATAAGAAATACTTATATATTTTTGTCCATGTATTTACATATTAGAAGTATATTCTTATAGACCGATTTGTCCAAACAGTCAGGGATCACTTTAAGAATTAACCACACCGAAACCGAGGGCCAAGTTCCACAACCGGACATTTCTACCTTTTACAATAATATATTTAAATGCTGAAAAATGACAACTTGAAAAGAATGTACTGTATTTGCAAAGGTGCACTCCTCTGAACTGTTCACACTCACTGTGTTGCAGGTAACGAAGAGATAGCTCATTTCCTGTTGCAGAATGGAGCAGGCTTCTCCTCGTACATCCTGACGGACCACCCAGCCTTCAGCAAGCATCTCCTCAGGCTCAAGCTGAAAGAAGCCTCCACCCCTGAAGGACAGGAGGTCTGTGTTGCACTAACTGCATTATTACCTGCGCTAATGTAACGCATGCAAACGCATGTTGCGTGCTTCCTCACACACACCAGCTCAGCCTGCTTCGGTTTGCATGCGACACAAAGGCAAAAAAACATTGATCCAGCAGCATTGACACATTGCTGCTGGCTTGTGTAACCATGACGACCGGTACCCCGAACGACTGGAAGGACGTGTCTGGTTTATTCCCTTCCCTAAACCGGCAAACAACTATTAGAATCCATTAAAAAGGTGAAATGAAGAACATGAATAAATAAATCAATGCAGTAATGAACTACTAAAGAGACACAGGGAGTCACCGTGTACAGTAGAGTTTAATTTACAGTACCGTAGGTTTAGGGTTATGGCAGGAGCTCCCGGACAGATCCCGGACAGCGCGCTCCAGCTGGAGGACTTCCGGCTCCTCCGCGCGGACCGTGACCCGCTGCTCTCCGGTAAGGCCAAAGGCGGCGGTCTCTGCTTCTATATTAACGGCTGGTGCTCCGACGTGACTGCGATCCAACACGGTTCTCCTGCTCTGGAATACTTCTTCATTCACTGTAAACCCTTTTACTCCCCGCGTGAGTTCGCTTCATTCATCCTGGCAGCTGTTTACATCCCGCCGGCCGCCGACGTGCACGAGCCTCAACGTGCACTCGCGGAAAAGATTTTATGTTTGGAGCGGACTTTCCCTGATTCTCTTGTTATTGTTCTTGGTGACTTTAACAAGGGAAATCTGAGCCAGGAACCTCCCAAATACAGACAGTTTATTAAATGCCCCACCAGAGAGGAGAACACGCTGGACCATTGCTACACGACGGTGGGCGGGGCCTATCGCGCTGTACCACGCGCTGCCCTCGGACTATCAGACCACGTGGTCATCCACCTCATCCCAGCATACAGACAGAGACTGAAGCTTGCTAAACCTGTAGCAAGGACGACCAAGATCTGGACCGGTGAGACTGTTGAGGAGCTCCGCTCGTGTTGAGACGACAGACTGGGACATATTTAGGGTTGCTACGGACAACCTGGACGAGGACACGGACACGGTGACCTCATGGATCAGCTACAATGAGGAGCGCATTGTACCAACGCGCACCAGGGTGAGCTACGCCAACGACAAGCCCTGGTTCACGCCGAAGCTCAGCCAGATCAGACGTGAGAAAGAGGAGCGGAGACAGAGACAGCTACAAGGAGGTGAAGTACAGGTTTAGCAGGGAGCTGAAGAACGCTAAATCAGTATATTCACGCAGACTCCAGCAGCAGTTCTCTGCCAACGACTCTGCAGCAGTTTGGAGGGGGGGGGGGGGGGGGGGCATTACCAACTACAAGCCCAAAGCCCCCCGAGCTCTGAACGACCTGCTGCTTGCCCAGCACTTAAATATGCACTACTGCCGCTTCGACCAACCAGCCCCCCCACACCCCTCCGGACCCTCCAGTCACCCCCTCCCCCACCCACAACATGGAGGGCAAACCACCAAATGCCTCCATAGACTCCCCCCCCACCCCCACTGTCCTCTGCATCCAGGAGCAGGATGTGCACAGACAGTTCATGAAGCTGAACCCCCACAACCTGCCCGACTCCCTCTGCTGGTGGATCACCGACTTCCTGACGGAGCGGAGGCAGCATGTGGGGCTGGGGTCTACGGTCTCGGACACCCTGACTATCAGCACCGGATCCCCCCAGGGCTGTGTACTTTCCCCTGGCTCTTCTCCCTGTACACCAACTGCTGCACCTCCAGCCATCAGTCCGTCAAACTGATTAAGTTTGCGGACGACACCACCCTCATCGGGCTCATCTCGGACGGTGATGAGTCTGCCTACAGGAGGGAGGTGGACCGGCTGGTGTCCTGGTGTAGCAGCAACAACCTGGAGCTGAACAGCCAGAAAACAGTGGAGATGATCGTGGACTTCAGGAAAGTCACAGTCCCACCGACCCCCCTCGCCCTCACAGACTCCCCTACCCCCATCTCCATCGTGGACTCTTTCCGCTTCCTGGGCACCACCATCACCCGGGACCTCAAGTGGGAGCCGACCATCAGCTCCCTCACCAAGAAGGCTCAGCAGAGGATGTCCTTCCTGCGGCAGCTGAGGAAACTCAAGCTGCCGACCCAGATGTTGGTGCAGTTCTACACCTCCATCGTGGAGTCCGTCCTCACCTCCTCCATCACCGTGTGGTACGCTGGCGCCACCACCAGGGACAGACACAGACTGCAGCGCATTGTACGTGCTGCGGAGAAGGTGATCGGCTGCAAGCTGCCATCGCTCCAGGACCTGCATGTCTCCAGGACTCGGAGGCGTGCAGGTCGGATCACAGCCGACCCTTCTCACCCTGGACATGGTCTCTTTGACCCTCTCCCCTCAGGCAGGAGGCTACGGTCCATCCGGACCAGAACCTCCCGCCACAAGAACAGCTTCTTCCCCTCGGCTGTAAGACTCATGAACACTTAATAATTCTGTCTCGGACTCCTGAACATTTCATAACTGATAACTTGCACTGTTCCATTTGCACTGCGTGATTACACTAGTTTTACTGCTGCTAGTACATATCTGTGTATCCACTCCTGCTGCTGCTGATGTGTTTGTACTTGTATGCTTTTTGTATTTCGTCATTAATGTTAGAAACATTCCTAGTCTGTGAACCGTCACTGACAATAAACACCTTCTGATTCTGATTCTGATGAAGAGATCTAAGTACAGTTATTATTCTGTGTTTTGTTAGTTATTATGTGTTGGAGTTGAAAGTCACTGAAAACATTCTTTTACTTTTAATTTTACTCACTTGTCACCCACGAATAACGCCGCTCTTAACGTCAACTCAAACATCAGTGGTGAAAGCTCTGTCCATTAAAACTTTACGTTTAATCGACTAATTAGCACCGGAGTACTGAGTAATTTTACACATAAAGCCACCAAAAACTCAGTCTCTGAAATAATAAGAATTAATTATTTCCGTGCTTGACATGAACAGAGTCCATAGATTTCTGTGGTGCTGATATTCAGTTGAAATTTGCACCACAACTCCGTCGTTTTCGGACTCCACAACGTTGCAGTGATGCTTTATTCCACCGTTTTTGGACAAAAATAAGTCAAAACGGAGTGAAAGAAAATCCTTCACTGAAATATTTAAAGCCCTTCTGCGTGCTCCTCGGCAAAATATCCATATCCACGAAATACCGGACCAAGAAATCATCGCTTCACTTTCATTTTGGACAAACTTGTGTTTGAATCATGGAATTACATCCTCAGATGTAATTCCATGATTACATCTGTTCATCTCCGCCCCTTCTAGCTCCGCCTCCTGTCTTTTCCTCAGAGCCACTAAGTCTCAGGGCCACTAAGCCGTCCACCATGGCTGTCCTCACCACTGTCTCTAAGCCGTCCATCATGGCTGTCCTCACCACTGTCTCTAAGCCGTCCATCATGTCTGTCCTCACCACTGTCTCTCAGCCGTCCATCATGGCTGTCCTCACCACTGTCTCTAAGCCGTCCATCGTGGCTGTCCTCACCACTGTCTCTAAGCCGTCCATCGTGGCTGTCCTCACCACTGTCTCTAAGCCGTCCATCATGGCTGTCCTCACCACTGTCTCTAAGCCGTCCATCATGTCTGTCCTCACCACTGTCTCTAAGCCGTCCATCATGGCTGTCCTCACCACTGTCTCTGAGCCGTCCATCGTGGCTGTCCTCACCACTGTCTCTAAGCCGTCCATCATGGCTGTCCTCACCACTGTCTCTCAGCCGTCCATCATGGCTGTCCTCACCACTGTCTCTAAGCCGTCCATCGTGGCTGTCCTCACCACTGTCTCTGAGCCGTCCATCATGGCTGTCCTCACCACTGTCTCTCAGCCGTCCATCATGGCTGTCCTCACCACTGTCTCTAAGCCGTCCATCATGGCTGTCCTCACCACTGTCTCTAAGCCGTCCATCATGGCTGTCCTCACCACTGTCTCTAAGCCGTCCATCATGGCTGTCCTCACCACTGTCTCTAAGCCGTCCATCATGGCTGTCCTCACCACTGTCTCTAAGCCGTCCATCATGGCTGTCTTCACCACTGTCTCTAAGCCGTCCATCATGGCTGTCCTCACCACTGTCTCTAAGCCGTCCATCATGGCTGTCCTCACCACTGTCCGAGGTACCTGAAGTCCTCTCCCTTCTTTACGTCTCTTCCTTGTAGCTTCACTGTCCCCCCTGGGACCTTCTCATGTACACACATGTACTCTGTTTTACTCCTGCTCTCCTTCATCCCTCTCTTTTCTAGAGCAGACCTCCACTTCTCTAGATTCTCCTCTACCTGCAGATCACAATGTCATCTGCAAACATCATATTCAGAGGAGCTTCCTGTCTCACCTCATCTGTTAGTCTATCCATCACCATGGCAACAAAAAGGGGCTCAGAGCTGATCCCTGGTGCATCCCACCTCTACACTAAACTCCCCTGTTACTCCTACTGCACACTTCACTGCTGTCCTACATGTCCTGAACTACTCTGACATACTTCTCTACCACTCCAGACTTCCTCATGCAGTATCACAGTATCTCATACAGTACTACAGTACCTCATGCAGTACTACAGTTCCTCTCTGACCCCCCTGTCCTAGGCTTTCTCTAGATCTACAAAGACACAATGCAGCTCCTTCTGACCTTTTTTCAAGATTCAAGATGCTTTATTATCATTATGCTAACATAATGAAATCGTGTGAAGGCCCTCGGCTTAAGGCACACATCGGAACAAAACGAAAAACAAAATCTCTCTTAAAGCAACAATATGTATACACAACAGAATGAGAATCGGCAAACAATAGTGCAAAACAGCAACAGCAGCACAGTAGGACAGGTACAGAGCGTCCCCAGTGGGACAGGTACAGAGCGTCCCCAGTGGGACAGGCACAGAGCGTCCATTCCGAGTCCCAGATCGCTACGAGGGAACGGCTGCTTTCACAGCTCGGGGGAAGAAGCTGTTCCTGAGCCTCGCTGTGCTGCTTCTTGTTGTCCTGAACCGCCTCCCTGATGGGGGCGGGACAAACAGTCTGTGGCCCGGGTGGGTGGGGTCTGTGGCGATGCGTCTGGCCCTCCTCTGGACTCTGGAGGTGTAAACAGAGTCCAAATCAGGCAGACGGTGACCCACAATCCCCTGAGCTGTCCTCACCACCCGGGATAGGTCCTTCCTGTCCTGCGCCGTGCAGCTGCCGTCCCACACGGTCGCACTGAGACACAGGATGCTCTCTATCGTGGCCCGGTAGAAGTCTTCAAGCAGCACAGAGGAGAGTCCAGCCCGCTTCAGCTTCCTGAGGAAGAAGAGCCGTTGCTGGGCCTTCTTCACCAGGTGTCTGGTGTTGAGTGTCCAGGAGAGGTCAGAGGAGATGTGGATGCCCAGGAATTTAATGTTCTCCACACGCTCCACTGCTTCCCCTCGTATGCACAGGGGGGCGTGTTCAGTCTTCCTGGACCTCCTGTAGTCCACTATGACCTCCTTGGTCTTGCTGGTGTTCAGGACAAGGCTGTTCCTCGAGCACCACAGCATCAGGTTCTGGACCTCCTCTCTGTAGTGGGTCTCATCGTTGTTGGAGATGTGACCCACCACAGTGGTGTCGTCAGCAAACTTCACAACCGGGTTTGTGGAGCGGATGCAGAGCAGTCGTGGGTGAAGAGGGTGAAGAGAGCAGGGCTGAGAACGCAACCCTGGGGGGTCCCAGTGTTCAGGATCAGAGGGGAGGATGTGGTGTCTCCTATCCTCACCACCTGGGGCCGGTTGCTGAGGAAGTCCCTGACCCAGGAGCAGAGCGGTGGAGACAGTCCCAGGCTGTGGAGCTTCAGAGCCAGCATGTCCGGCGGGACGGTGTTAAAAGCTGAACTGAAGTCCACAAACAGCATCCTGACGTAGGTGTTGGGCTGCTCCAGGTGAGTCAGGGCCGAGTGCAGTGTCAGCGAGACGGCGTCCTCCGTGGAGCGGTTCCCCCTGTAGGTGAACTGCAGGCTGTCCAAACCAGCAGGGACGGCGTCCTTGATGTGTTTAAGGAGGATCCTCTCGAAGCACTTCATCACGACGGGAGTCAGAGCAACAGGGCGGTAATCGTTGAGGCAGGAGATGGATGATTTCTTGGGTACCGGCACAATGATGGAGGACTTAAGGCAGGCAGGGACGGTGGACAGCTGCAGGGACAGGTTGAAAATGTCCAGGAAAACCCCGGCCAGTTGGTCAGCACAAGTCTTCAGTGTCCGGCCTGACACGCCATCTGGTCCCGCAGCCTTGTTGGTGTTGATCCTCCTCAGGCTGAGGAGACCTGGTGCAGCTGCAGGACGAGCGGCTGATGCTGCACCTCAGGCTGGGGCAGATCCACAGACCTTCTGCTGCTCGGAGAGTCGAAGCGTGAGAAGAATCTGTTCAGGGTGTCAGGCAGGGTGGAGTCGTGGCTGGCGTGCTGGTCCCTGCGTTTGTAGTCCGTCACAGCCCTGATGCCTTTCCACATGTCCCGTGGGTTATTGTTCTCAAAGTGCTCCTCAATGCGCTGCTTGTATCTGTGCTTTGCCTGCTTGATGCCTCTTTTTAGCTCACTCCGTGCCCTGCTATAGGCCAGCCGGTCTCCTGCTCTGTAGGCTGCATCCCGGGCTCTGAGCAGAAGCCGCACCGTGCTGTCCACCCACGGTTTCTGGTTAGGAAAAACCGTGATCGTCTTTGTGGGAAGGACAGCATCAGTGCAGAAGTGAACATAGGAAAGCACAGATGACGTGTACTCCTCAAAATCTGCATCCTCTTTGAATACCTCCCAGTCCGTGTGCTCAAAACAGTCCTGCAGGGCTGAGGAAGCCTCCTCAGTCCAGACCTGCACGGTCCTGGAGGTGGGTTTAGTCCTGCAGATCAGCGGTTTATATGCAGGGATCAGGTTCACTGAGATGGGGTCAGACATACCCAGGTGGGGGGCTGCTGCAGCCTTGTAGGCCCCCGGGATGTTGCAGTAGACCTGATCCAGAATGTTGTGTTCTCTGGTGGGGAAGGTGATGAATTTGTGGAATTTGGGGAGCACAGCTTTCAGTTCCACGTGGTTAAAGTCTCCAGCTACAATCACAGCGGCCTCTGGATTAGCGTCCATCTGGCTGCTTACCAGGCAGTACAGCTCCTCCAGCGCTAGCTTAGCATTAGCACGCGGTGGTATGTAGGCCGCTACGATCACAGCGGAGCTGAGTTCTCTAGCCAGTTTAAACGGTCTGCATTTCACTGCAAGTTATTCCAGGTCGGGGGAGCAGAATGTTCCGATCACGTTCGTAGCAGAACACCACGAGTTGTGAATGTGCAGCGCCAAACCTCCGCCTTTGGCCTTGCCTGAGGCTGCAGTCCGGTCAGTGCGGAGCAGCGAGCGGCCCGCTAGCTCCACCGCTGCGTCGGGGATGTTGGCGTCCAGCCAGGTCTCGGTGAAGATCGCCACGCAGCTATCGGTCCGCTTTGAGACGATCCTCAGCCGTATTTCGTCCATCTTGTTGACGAGCGACCTGGCGTTGGCGAGGAAGATGCTGGGTAGCGCCGGCCTGTGTGGGTTAGCACGTAGCCTAGCACGCACGCCGCCCCGCGTGGGTTAGCACGTAGCCTAGCACGCACGCCGCCCCGCTTACCCCGCTTTTACCCCGCGATAGTGGGGGGCTCCGATGTTTGCTGGAGCTCAGGAGGGATAAAATCCAGAATAGATGGTATTACAACCTGGTTTTTCCCCAATTCCCACAATTCAGTGCTTCCATACTGGATGAGGGCCTTGATTCTCAGAATAGGCAAAAATATAAACAAAAATACAAAAACAAGCACAAAAAGCCGGGAGCCTCTGGCCGCAACGTGTGTACGCGCCGCCATCCCTGTACTTCTCATTGCTAGCCTTAACGCTAACGTTGCGTCTGTGGTACTCTTCATCAGCATGAAGCCATACTGCTGCTCACAAATACTCACTTCTGTCCTTAGTCTAGCCTCCAACACCTTTTCCCATAACTTCATCGTATGACTCATCAGCTTTATCCCCCCCCCAGAAAGAAACAGATCTCACAAAAGTAAAATTCAGTCTTTATCTTCTTACATCTGTCAATGGATTTGACAGCGATCTCTGGAGTTTCATTGCAAATCAATTTTGTTGCATTGTTCCGAACATTTCTAGAAGATGGATACTTTTTCTTTAAAGCAAAAATAATCGTAGAATGACTGCTAAACTTATAGTCCATTATGTTCAAAACATTTTGAAATTACAAAATGGTTTGAAAACACTTCAATCCAAAACTGGACACAAAAAAGCTCAGGGGTGACCGAGCCTTTGCAGCGGCGGCACCGGCGCGTTGGAGTCAGCTGCCGCTGCATGTTAGGGAGCCCCCACCCTTCAGGTATTCAAGAAACACTAGGTGCGTTTACATGGACACATTTAACCCGGTTAAAATCCTGATCGGAATAAAGATGCTTCATGGACACACCTTAACCGGAATAGTCTAACCCAATCCAGCCTGATCCGGTCACAATTCTATCCCGATCGAGAGGGGTGCTTTATACCGATTTGTGACCCGGTCAGGGCGCATGAAGACACTTATTCCGATGTATCGGTACGAGTCGTCCTTACTGCGCATGTCTGTGACGTCAGCTACACGCGCTGCTGCTATTGCCGGAAGCTAGCTGAAGCAGAGCGAGCGAAAAGCACGGCGGGCGGAAGACAGAACTGGTCAATATCTGAGACAAACATGTTTCCGGAGACATTAAAGGAGGAAACTAAAAGCGCAAACGGGGAAAACGAGCGAAATAACGCTGACGTTTCAGGCAGGAAAGCGCGGAGCGATGATTTGTTTACAGCGGAAGTTGCTACGCTACGCTTCTTCTTCTACCATTTCCGGTGCTTTTGGTCAAACTGCGCATGTCAGAATATTCTGTTCCGATCAAAAGTGTGATGCATGAACACGCAAATCCTAATCGGATCGGATCTTTAGGGTCCATGAACACGCAAATCCTAATCGGATTGGATCTTTAGGGTCCATGAACACGCAAATCCTAATCGGATTGGATCTTTAGGGTCCATGAACACGGCGCATCGGATCACAGGTTTACTCTGAACTCTGATCGGAATAAAGAAACGTTGTCCGTGTAAACGCACCTATTTAAAACATACTTTTACTCTTTGGCTTGTACACACAGAGTTGTTTGACCTTTTTATTGCGATACTGCTTGTTTTGTTTTTTAGTTGTGTGATTGTGTTGTGCTGTTTGTTTGTTGTTTTACGGCTCTGTTGTTTTTAAATGTGCGATATAAATGAAGAGGATTGGAATGTCGATAAGGTGTGGGGGTGTCACCGTATGGAATCATGCTAAAATGACTTTTGCTCTCTTTGCCCTTCCTGATGTTGTGTGTAGATTCTCAAAGTATCATGGGCTGGTCTGCAGCTGCCCTGGTTGGAGCTGGACTGGTTTTTGGATGTCTCGTCGCGCATTACACACCTGGACCTGTCATCCAACAGCCTGGCTGCTCTTCCTTCTGTGCTACCCTGGGGTCTGCTCCACCTGAAATCTCTTGATCTCTCTCATAACCTGCTGAAAGAACTGCCAGTTGCTCCCACCTCCCTGGAGATCCTTTGCTGCAGGTACACATGTCATTTATGCAGCCCTTTCAGAATACCGCCTCATGGGTAGCACGGGGAGTGCGGTTAGCAGGAGCTAACGTAGCATTGCCATTTTCTCCCTTGTGCCTGACTCAAGCCCGGATAAATGTAGAACCGCCCGACTTACCCTAACATGCGAATCGGCGTCATACCGGATCGGCGGAGGCCCGGTTAACAACGACCGCTAGCAGCGTCGCTAACCCACGGGACGCTGCTGGAGGCTGGGTTACTGAGGGTCGAAGACAGAGACGAAGAAGATGAGGAAGACGAGTGCATCAGCAGCGAGAGAAGAGGGAATGAAGAGTTCAGGACTGAGAAAAGGTGGATGTGTGTCCAGGAGACCAGGAGGAAAGGAAGCAAGGCTAGAAGCTGAGGAGCAGGATTCAAGTTGTTTATAACAGAGGAGAGGAAGGAGGAATGGAGGAGGAGTTATCTTGAAGGAGGAGTTCTTATGCTCCACAGGTAGGAGGTGAGTTAGAGGAGAAGGAGAAGTTCTTACGCTCCACAGGTAGGAGGTGAGTTAGAGGAGAAGGAGAAGTTCTTACGCTCCACAGGTAGGAGGTGAGTTAGAGGAGAAGGAGAAGTTCTTATGCTCCACAGGTAGGAGGTGAGTTAGAGGAGAAGGAGAAGTTCTGGACTGTCTTAGATGAAGTGGTTCAGAGCATCCTAGCAGAGAGAGAGTCCTGATTGGAGCAGACCTCAATGGGCGTGTCGGTGAAGGAAACAGAGGAGATGAAGAAGTGATGAACAAGTTTGGTGTTCAGGACAGGAACCTAGAAGGACAGATGCTGGTGGACTTTACCAAAAGGAGGGACATGGCAGTCGTTAACAGTTATTTCCAGAAGAGACTAGAACATAGAGTGACCTACAAGAGTGGAGGGAGGAGCACCAGGTGGACATCTTGAGTAAACGGAGCAGTTTAGAGGAGGTCGGTGACCTTAAGGTCGTGGTAGGAGAGAGTGTAGCCAGCCAGCATAGGCTGGAGGTGAGGAAGAGGAAGAGGACGAAGGCAGAGCAGAAAACAAAGTGGTGGAGGGTGAAGAACGAAGAGGTGAGACAGACTCTGGGTGGACAAGAGAGACTTCCAGAAGACTGGAATACAACAGCTCAGGTGATCAGGGAGACAGGTAGGAGAGGACTGGGTGTGTCTTCTGGAAGGACAGGAGATAAGGA
>NC_090897.1:17341700-17384200 GCF_040956055.1 Brachionichthys hirsutus | reverse complement strand
AACTCGTCTTCATTTTCAGTCGAGTGAGGGACATACATATTACCTGAATTACCATCTTTTGCATGCAAAGTTAATTTGAAATGGTGTTTTAGTGAAGACACAACTGAGTGTGACCCCTGGACGAGCTGTTTCAGAGGCATCCACTGAACGGGCAAATAAGTATATTCAATAAAATAATACGGGTACTGTCCGAGTTCCGGCCACTGTAAATCGTCAAAAACAAAATGGCCGACACGAGGGATATACTTTCCTGTCCCAGCGGTCCCCAAACATTTTCCTGCCTCAGACCGGTTACATGCCATGTCAATTAAGTAATTCAGTACCAAAAGGTGTATATATACCTCCAAATAATATACATACCTTCGCTATGTGTCAGGTCCGTTTTTTGGGGGGCAAGAGGACGTTTTTTTTGCGCAGGCCTGCAGTGAATATCAGACCTCTCCTATGCCCTGTTGGGGCAGCATTGCTGTTTTCGGTGGGTGCTTGTCTCTTACGGTCACGGTACTAAGAAGAAAGCAGCTGTTTGATTTGGAGTAAAACCTGATATTTTGGTAAACTTGTTAGCATGTTCTTTGTGCTATACAGTGGTACCTCAGCTTACGAATTTAATCCGTTCTGGGAGTAGCTTCGTAACGTGAAAACTTCTTAAGTAGAGACGCATTTTGAATGTAAATGCACTAATCCGTTCCAAGCCCCGCAAAAGTATGATATTTTTTTAATAAATCATAAAAGCGCATCAGAACATGAAACAAATACATGTTAAAATTAGATTACCGCACAATAAACATAAAACGAGAGGCACATCATGTAAAAAAAACCAAAGAATAAAGGAAATAATAAAAATATTAATTTACCTTTTAGCTGTTATTTTTTGTCCTCTTTGTTTACTGGTCCTTTGCGGTGTTTTCTGCCTCGCGTTTCTTGAAAAACTGATCCAATGACGTCTGCTTTTGCCGGCTTTTGACAATCCGTCGGAAATGTGCGAGGCAGACGTCATCATAATGAGCAATAGCCCGACTTGTCAACACTTTTTCCGGGTGACACGAGGGGTGTTAAGTCTTTAACCTCTACGGATGGTCGGAAGGAGGAGACGGATTCAGGAACAAAACCTTTCTTTAATCAGGCGTAGCCGGTCACAGAGCTACATGCTACATTTAGCGCACACCACAAACTAACGTGCCTACGTCATCACGTAACTACGGCATCAGGCATGGACCAAATACATTACAAGGGGGACACGAATAGCATGCTGGGATACACGCATACTGCCAGGCAGATTTTAGGCGATAGCCAATGGCAGAGCAGCTACGAGCAGCTATTTTTGACTTCGTATCCTGAAGTGAAAATCGTAACGAGAGGCAATATTTTCCCATTCAGATACTTCGTAACCTGAAACTTTCGGATGTAGGGACATTCGTAAGTAGAAGTACCACTGTATGTTGTTTGGTGTTGGATTTTATCAAATAAATTTTCCCCAAAAATGCGACTTATCCTCCAGTGCGACCTATATATGTTTTTTTCTTCTTAATTATGCATTTTTTGGCTGGTGCGACCTACAATCCGGAGCGACGTATAATCCAAAAAATACGGTAATTTTCAGATTATCTTTAATCATCAAATTTCTACCAAGAACCGGCTTGAATATTAATTCATTATTGTAATTGATAAAAAGATTCAACGACTGAAGTCAGAGGTTCTGCACGACTCGTCTGTCGGTCCTCGGAACCCGTCTACACGTTGCATTTTATAAAACCGTAGCAATATCTAGCTTTTGTCTTGAGTGTTTTATTTGTATACTTTTGATGTGGAGATTGGTTTCGCTCTCTCATTGCATTTTGGCAGCGACTAACTGGATTGGTCTTCGGAGGCTGGCCGAGCTGGACGTGTCTGATAACTGTCTGACGTGTCTCTCCGACGCCGTCATGCACTGTTTGAAAAGCCTGAGCGTTCTCAACGCATGCAGGAACAGGCTGAGCCGCTTCCCTGAGCCATGGGCGTGCCCGCTGGTAAGACACCATCAAGAGATTGAACTTCTTAGTCAACTAATCAGGCAAAATGAAATACTGCAGTTGTTCTCTGTCTTTGACGGGTTATGGGTATTCAGTACTCTTCATTACCTCCGCCATGGAGCTCATGTTTTTGGCGCCGTGTGTTTGTCTTTTTGTTTGTCGGTTTATTAGCAGGATTACGGAAGACGGGTCAAATTTTGATACCATGAAATTTAAAAAGCGACCCGGACCCAACTGGATATATATATATATATAAAAAAGAGAAAATACAAATCTGTATTTCCCATTTACCTATAGTTGAAGCTTTTTCAAAAAATCATATCTTTGAAACATATATTTATAACATGAATAATCAGTCAGAGAGGGAGGAGCTCAGTGTGTCAGGAGTGGATTGACAAGATAAGACTTCTTTATTTTTGAAGCCTTGATTTTAAGTTTTGTATCCAGATGGGTATCCGCATCACTCTCAACATTTAATGGGATCTCAGTTAGACACATCTTCAGATTTTGTTGTATCAAGATCCAACCAACCCGGGGGGGTTCCATAATCCTGCTAACAAACAGGCAAACAAATGGTGTCAAACACACAACCTCCTTGGAGGTAGTGATGACAACATCCAGCCATCCATCCATTTCCTTCCGCTTTACAGGTTCCGGTAGTTCCCAGCTTTGTGAATAATGACGATAATAGTGATGATGATAAGGGTGAAAACACCAACCATGGTAACCGGCAGGATGAGAAAGCAGAAAGACGTTTGAAGAAGTCTCGTTAGTGACATGAATTAATGCGACTTGAATGTGTAGGAAGGAAGAGGAGGGGAGGAAGGAACGAGTCAAAAAGCAAAGTCTTAACCAAGCGAGTGAAAAGGTATCTTACATTATATTTGGACTTTTCAGTATGAATTCATTTACGCTGAGCAGAGGATTCATCAGCCTGATTAAGGTTCATTAGTAACACCATTACAGGCCATAAATAGAACTACCAATGCAAAGTGGCTTTTGTTGGTAGGAGTACAGCACTTGCATCCTTTCAGGGACTCTTTACAGAATGACTGTTTCCACACGGTAACACAAACGGATTTCCTTTGTCCTTCCCCGCAGAAGCAATGCAAAGCCTCATCCAACATGATCCAGAGTCTCCCAAGCAGCGTCTCCGTTTTCTGGAAGACTCGGCTGCAGGACGTGGACTTCTCTGACAACCAACTGAAGGAATTGCCCTCATCTGTCTTAGAACTGGAGGTAAATCAGATGAGATTTAGTACACATGTTTGGACGCCAAGATGGAGACATCAAAGAAATCAAGAGTCTGTTTAGACCTGGTTGAACACCTTTCTGAGTGGCTACATCAAAAGAGGCTCATCTAGTAAAATGAGTTGTCTTTGAAATCAACCAGTTTACTTTCCTAAATGTATCATCTTTCTGAACGTTTGGCTTCAACTGATTGAACCATTTGCACCAAATTTGTAATGTATTTTGTAAAATTAGTAGAAAGTAAATGATTAAATCAAGATAAATTGTGTTAAATTGCCAGACGTCCTTTGGGAGCTTCTGATTTTGGTGAAACAGTACAAATATTGTGACCCCTCCCTGAGCGGCCACCTTCTCGTGGAGGATTTGCGTGTCCCGATGATCCTAGGAGCTCGGTTGTTGGGGCCTTTGTGCCCCTGGTAGGGTCACCCATCACAAGCAGGTCCTAGGGGAGGGGCCAGACAAAGGGTAGCTCAGAGACCCCTTATGATGAGTACAAAAATTGGTCCTGAGTTTCCCTCGCCTGGACGCGGGTCACCGGGGCCCCCTCCTGGAGCCAGGCCTGGGGGTGGGGCACGATGGCGAGCGCCAGGTAGTCGAACCTGCGATCCAGGAGGAGCAATGTGGTTTTCGTCCTGGCCGTGGAACTGTGGACCAGCTCTACACCCTCGGCAGGGTCCTTGAGGATGCATGGGAGTCCGTCCAACCAGTCCACATGTGTTTTGTGGATTTGGAGAAGGCATTCGACCGTGTCCCTCGGGGAGTCCTGTGGGGGGTGCTCCGGGAGTACGGGGTGTCGGACCCCCTCATACGGGGTGTCCACTCCCTATATGACCGGTGCCAGAGCTTGGTCCGCATTGCTGGCAGTAAGTCGGACCTATTTCCAGTGCGGGTTGGACTCCGTCAGGGCTGCCCTTTGTCACCGATTCTGTTCAGAACCTTTATGGACAGAATTTCTAGGTGCAGCCGGGGCGTTGAGGGGGTTTGGTTTGGTGACCTCAGGATTGGGTCGCTGCTTTTTGCCGATGATGTGATCCTGTTGGTTACATCAGGCCACACCCTCCACTGCTGTCGGACAACTGTCCTACATGCAGTACCACAGTACCTCATGCAGTACCACAGTACCTCATGCAGTACCACAGTACCTCAGGCAGTACCACAGTACCTCATGCAGTACCACAGTACCTCATGCAGTACCACAGTTCCTCATGCAGTACTACAGTGCCTCATGCAGTACTACAGTACCTCATGCAGTACCACAGTACCTCATGCAGTACCACAGTACCTCATGCAGTACTACAGTACCTCATACAGTACTACAGTACCTCAGGCAGTACCACAGTACCTCATGCAGTACCACAGTACCTCATGCAGTACCACAGTTCCTCATGCAGTACTACAGTGCCTCATGCAGTACCGCAGTACTACAGTACCTCATACAGTACTACAGTACCTCATACAGTACTACAGTACCTCATGCAGTACCACAGTACCTCATGCAGTACCACAGTTCCTCATGCAGTACCACAGTACCTCATGCAGTACCACAGTTCCTCATGCAGTACTACAGTGCCTCATGCAGTACCGCAGTACTACAGTACCTCATACAGTACTACAGTACCTCATACAGTACTACAGTACCTCATGCAGTACCACAGTACCTCATGCAGTACCACAGTTCCTCATGCAGTACTACAGTACCTCATGCAGTACTACAGTACCTCATACAGTGCTACAGTACCTCATACAGTACTACAGTACCTCATGCAGTACCACAGTACCTCATACAGTGCTACAGTACCTCATACAGTACTACAGTACCTCATGCAGTACTACAGTACCTCATGCAGTACCACAGTACCTCATGCAGTACCACAGTTCCTCATGCAGTACTACAGTACCTCATGCAGTACTACAGTACCTCATACAGTGCTACAGTACCTCATGCAGTACTACAGTACCTCATGCAGTACCACAGTGCCTCATGCAGTACCACAGTGCCTCATGCAGTACTACAGTTCCTCATGCAGTACTACAGTACCTCATGCAGTACCACAGTTCCTCATGCAGTACCACAGTGCCTCATGCAGTACTACAGTACCTCATGCAGTACTACAGTACCTCATGCAGTACTACAGTACCTCATGCAGTACCACAGTACCTCAGGCAGTACCACAGTACCTCATGCAGTACCACAGTACCTCATGCAGTACCACAGTACCTCATGCAGTACCACAGTACCTCATGCAGTACCACAGTACCTCATGCAGTACTACAGTACCCCATGCAGTACTACAGTTCCTCATGCAGTACTACAGTACCTCATGCAGTACCACAGTTCCTCATGCAGTACCACAGTGCCTCATGCAGTACTACAGTACCTCATGCAGTCCTACAGTACCTCATACAGTACTACAGTACCTCATGCAGTACCACAGTACCTCAGGCAGTACCACAGTACCTCATGCAGTACCACAGTACCTCATGCAGTACCACAGTACCTCATACAGTACTACAGTACCTCATGCAGTACTACAGTACCTCAGGCAGTACCACAGTACCTCATGCAGTACTACAGTACCTCATGCAGTACCACAGTACCTCATGCAGTACCACAGTACCTCAGGCAGTACCCCAGTACCTCATACAGTACTACAGTACCTCATGCAGTACCACAGTACCTCATGCAGTACCACAGTACCTCATGCAGTACCACAGTACCTCATGCAGTACCACAGTACCTCATGCAGTACCACAGTACCTCAGGCAGTACCCCAGTACCTCAGGCAGTACCCCAGTACCTCATACAGTACCCCAGTACCTCATACAGTACTACAGTACCTCATGCAGTACCACAGTACCTCATGCAGTACCACAGTACCTCATACAGTACTACAGTACCTCATGCAGTACCACAGTACCTCATGCAGTACCACAGTACCTCATGCAGTACCACAGTACCTCATGCAGTACTACAGTACCTCATGCAGTACCACAGTACCTCATACAGTACTACAGTACCTCATGCAGTACCACAGTACCTCATGCAGTACCACAGTACCTCATGCAGTACCACAGTACCTCATGCAGTACTACAGTACCTCATGCAGTACTACAGTACCTCAGGCAGTACCACAGTACCTCATGCAGTACTACAGTACCTCATGCAGTACTACAGTACCTCATGCAGTACTACAGTACCTCATACAGTGCTACAGTACCTCATACAGTACTACAGTACCTCATGCAGTACCACAGTGCCTCATGCAGTACCACAGTGCCTCATGCAGTACTACAGTTCCTCATGCAGTACTACAGTACCTCATGCAGTACCACAGTTCCTCATGCAGTACCACAGTGCCTCATGCAGTACTACAGTACCTCATGCAGTACTACAGTACCTCATGCAGTACTACAGTACCTCATGCAGTACCACAGTACCTCAGGCAGTACCACAGTACCTCATGCAGTACCACAGTACCTCATGCAGTACCACAGTACCTCATGCAGTACCACAGTACCTCATGCAGTACTACAGTACCCCATGCAGTACTACAGTTCCTCATGCAGTACTACAGTACCTCATGCAGTACCACAGTTCCTCATGCAGTACCACAGTGCCTCATGCAGTACTACAGTACCTCATGCAGTCCTACAGTACCTCATACAGTACTACAGTACCTCATGCAGTACCACAGTACCTCAGGCAGTACCACAGTACCTCATGCAGTACCACAGTACCTCATGCAGTACCACAGTACCTCATGCAGTACCACAGTACCTCATACAGTACTACAGTACCTCATGCAGTACTACAGTACCTCAGGCAGTACCACAGTACCTCATGCAGTACTACAGTACCTCATGCAGTACCACAGTACCTCATGCAGTACCACAGTACCTCAGGCAGTACCCCAGTACCTCATACAGTACTACAGTACCTCATGCAGTACCACAGTACCTCATGCAGTACCACAGTACCTCATGCAGTACTACAGTACCTCATGCAGTACCACAGTACCTCATGCAGTACCACAGTACCTCAGGCAGTACCCCAGTACCTCATACAGTACCCCAGTACCTCATACAGTACTACAGTACCTCATGCAGTACCACAGTACCTCATGCAGTACCACAGTACCTCATACAGTACTACAGTACCTCATGCAGTACCACAGTACCTCATGCAGTACCACAGTACCTCATGCAGTACCACAGTACCTCATGCAGTACTACAGTACCTCATGCAGTACCACAGTACCTCAGGCAGTACCCCAGTACCTCATACAGTACCCCAGTACCTCATACAGTACTACAGTACCTCATGCAGTACCACAGTACCTCATGCAGTACCACAGTACCTCATACAGTACTACAGTACCTCATGCAGTACCACAGTACCTCATGCAGTACCACAGTACCTCATGCAGTACCACAGTACCTCATGCAGTACTACAGTACCTCATGCAGTACCACAGTACCTCATACAGTACTACAGTACCTCATGCAGTACCACAGTACCTCATGCAGTACCACAGTACCTCATGCAGTACCACAGTACCTCATGCAGTACTACAGTACCTCATGCAGTACTACAGTACCTCAGGCAGTACCACAGTACCTCATGCAGTACTACAGTACCTCATGCAGTACTACAGTACCTCATGCAGTACTACAGTACCTCATGCAGTACTACAGTACCTCATACAGTACTACAGTACCTCATGCAGTACTACAGTACCTCATACAGTACTACAGTACCTCTCTGGGCACCCTGTCCTAGGCTTTCTCTAGATCTACAAAGACACAATGCAGCTCCTTCTGAGCTTCCTGTTCTTCTCCATTGCTAGCATCAACGCTAACGTTGCGTCTGTGGTACTCTTCATCAGCATAAAGACATACTGCTGCTCACAAATACTCACTTCTGTCCTTAGTCTAGCCTCAAACACCTTTTCACATAACTTCATCGTATCTCATCAGCTTTATCCTCTGTAGCAGGGGTGTCAAACATACGGCCCGCAAGGAGGTTCTGTTCTGTCACTTCGGTCTGGACCCATTTGATCAGTATCTATTGATCTATTGCAGGAACCCCAAATGAGCAGCCCTGCTGCACAGAACTGTGCACGTTTGGGACGACCTACCTTTGAGAACACATTCAGTCAGTAATGATCAATAAAACTAAAATGCGTTCAAGGCTCACACACAAGCACTTCAATGACATTCTGAGAGTGACACCTGATGCTGATGCACCTGTGCAGGTAAAAAGATGCAAAGCTTCAGGACCAAAACCAAAGCAGTGCAGACGAGACTAACGCCTTTAGATGCTGCTACCTGTGGAGCGTAAGAACTTCTCCTTCTCCTCTAACTCACCTCCTACCTGTGGAGCGTAAGAACTTCTCCTTCTCCTCTAATTCACCTCCTACCTGTGGAGCGTAAGAACTTCTCCTTCTCCTCTAACTCACCTCCTACCTGTGGAGCGTAAGAACTTCTCCTTCTCTAACTCACCTCCTACCTGTGGAGCGTAAGAACTTCTCCTTCTCCTCTAACTCACCTCCTACCTGTGGAGCGTAAGAACTTCTCCTCCTCCTCTAACTCTCCTCCTACCTGTGGAGCGTAAGAACTTCTCCTCCTCCTCTAACTCTCCTCCTACCTGTGGAGCGTAAGAACTTCTCCTTCTCCTCTAACTCACCTCCTACCTGTGGAGCGTAAGAACTTCTCCTTCTCCTCTAACTCACCTCCTACCTGTGGAGCGTAAGAACTTCTCCTTCTCCTCTAACTCACCTCCTACCTGTGGAGCGTAAGAACTTCTCCTTCTCCTCTAATTCACCTCCTACCTGTGGAGCGTAAGAACTTCTCCTTCTCCTCTAACTCACCTCCTACCTGTGGAGCGTAAGAACTTCTCCTTCTCCTCTAACTCTCCTCCTACCTGTGGAGCGTAAGAACTTCTCCTTCTCCTCTAACTCTCCTCCTACCTTTTGAGCGTAAGAACTTCTCCTTCTCCTCTAACTCACCTCCTACCTGTGGAGCGTAAGAACTTCTCCTTCTCCTCTAACTCACCTCCTACCTGTGGAGCGTAAGAACTTCTCCTTCTCCTCTAACTCACCTCCTACCTGTGGAGCGTAAGAACTTCTCCTTCTCCTCTAACTCTTCCTTCCTCCTCCATTCCTCTTTCCTCTCCTCCGTTGTAAACAACTTGAATCCTGCTCCTCAGCTTCTAGCCTTGCTTCCTTTCCTCCTGGTCTCCTGGACACACATCAACCTTCCTCCTCCTCCTCTTCATCATGTCCACCGGCTCTCTAGCTTTTCCCGTCATCGTCCCAACATTCAGAGTCCCTCCTCTCAGTCCTGAACTCTTCATTCCCTCTTCTCTCGCTGTTGATGCACTTGTCTTCCTCCTTTTCTTCGTCTCTGTCTTCGACCCTCAGTAATCCAATTCTAGCAGCATCTCGTGGGTTAACGACGCTGCTAGCGGTCATTGTTAACTCGGGTCACTCTCGACCGATTTCTGATTTACGTTGATCTGCATGTTTGATTTGGCAATTTTTACACCGGATGCCGTTCCTGACGGAACCCTCGGCATTTATCCGGGCTTGAGACCGGTGAAAGGGAGAAACTGGCAATGCTACGTTAGCTCCTGCTAACCGCACTACCCGTACTACCATGAGGCTGCATTTAACCTCATCGTATCTCATCAGCTTTACCCTCTATAGTTCCCACAACTCTGTTTGTCTCTCTTTTTCCTGAAAACCGGCACCAGACACTTCTCCTCCGTTCCTCTGGCATTAAGCAGTGGCGTCGTTAGGCCTATTTTAGGGGGGCTAAATAATTTTGGGTTGTTTTATAAAAAAAAAAAAATAATAATATTTTGTTTTTTTTTTGTTCAGTGACCAAAAAATGCCGACATATTCTATTAAACTGCCAGAATATATGTTTAAAAACATGTAACCTGTCATTATTTACTTAAATCTGATCATGAATCTGTTTCCCCTCACTTCATGACGTAAGGTAGAGAACCCGTTCCACCTGTTCCTATAGAGAATGCCCAATCACTGAAACTCCAGTCCACGTTTTCCCTGTGACCGCTAATTGTCGGTCCCTGCAGCGTGTTTGAAGCACACAGAGCAGAATAGAAGAGCTTTAGGAGAAGAACGTGAACGGATGGATGAAGAATGGATATAAGAAAGTTTTTAAAGAAAGTAAGTTTATCACTGCTGGTAGTAACATTTAGTTATTGTGTGACACACTTAAGGGAAACGCACAGATGCATTAGCCATGGAGCTGTATGGGAGAACCACAGCCCTGTGCCACGCCCACAGTCTCCCTGAATCAGGTGCAGAGACCTGCAGAACCTGGAGGAACCTGCAGGTTCACGCACTGAATGGAACTCAGACACAGTGAAGAGAGAGTTACTTTTCCCTTGTGTGGGTAGGATGATAGCTTGAGTTCAGATTCTGCAGTAGATGCAGAGCTACTAAAAGGCATCCAGCATGCAGGCCTGAATGTGAGAACCTCTTTAGAGTATCACAATTGAATGAACTTCAACACTCCAGCCTGAAAACAGAGGAGGTTCTGGTGACCAGAAAACAGAGGAGGTTCTGGTGGCCTGAAACAGAGGAGGTTCTGGTGGCCTGAAACAGAGGAGGTTCTGGTGACCTGAAACAGAGGAGGTTCTGGTGACCTGAAACAGAGGAGGTTCTGGTGGCCTGAAACAGAGGCTGGATGTTCTCCCAAAGATATATTGTCTGTTCACAACCTCCTTGATTCAGACATGTTTCCCTCTCTGAAGGTTCTACCCAAGTTGCCCTAATAGTGCCCGTAAGCAGCTGCTCATGTGAAAGGTCCTTTAGAGCACTGCGTCGGTTGCACTGCGTCGGTTGCACTGCGTCGGTTGCACTGTGTCGGTTGCACTGTGTCGGTTGCCCTGTGTCGGTTGCACTGCGTCGGTTGCACGGCGTCGGTTGCACTGTGTCGGTTGCACTGTGTCGGTTGCACTGTGTCGGTTGCACTGCGTCGGTTGCACTGCGTCGGTTGCACTGTGTCGGTTGCACTGTGTCGGTTGCACTGTGTCGGTCGCCCTGTGTCGGTCGCACTGCGTCGGTTGCACTGCGTCGGTTGCACTGCGTCGGTCGCACTGCATCGGTTGCACTGCGTCGGTTGCCCGGCGTCGGTTGCACGGCGTCGGTTGCACTGCGTCGGTTGCACTGCGTCGGTCGCACTGCGTCGGTCGCACTGCGTCGGTCGCACTGCGTCGGTTGCACTGCGTCGGTTGCACTGCGTCGGTTGCACTGTGTCGGTTGCACTGTGTCGGTTGCCCTGTGTCGGTCGCACTGCGTCGGTTGCACTGCGTCGGTTGCACTGCGTCGGTTGCACTGTGTCGGTTGCCCTGTGTCGGTTGCACTGCGTCGGTTGCACGGCGTCGGTTGCACTGCGTCGGTTGCACTGCGTCGGTCGCACTGCGTCGGTTGCACTGCGTCGGTTGCCCGGCGTCGGTTGCACTGCGTCGGTTGCACTGCGTCGGTTGCACTGCGTCGGTTGCATTCCTGGCTGCGTCAAACAACGGCTCAGAAAATACTTCACCGTCTTGCAGTCATTGAAGAAGACGAGCTTCAGAATCACAACAGAGAGATCGACTCTTAGAAACAGACGCGTTCTTTGATGCTTCCATCCATCAAGTAACATTTTGTTTCTTGTTAATGCTGTAAACATCCTGTTACTGTCTAAACCTGTTTGTTGTTGTACTGTATTTAAAACAGACTGAAATAATAATAATGTATAATTTCTCAGTCCTTGTTAGCCGTTTGAGGTTTTGTGCTGGTACGCTACATTTGCTCACATCCTGTGCATCTCCTGGGGGCTAAGCCCCCCCTGTCCTTAAAACCTAGTGACGCCCCTGGCATTAAGTATGTCTAGTAGTCAATACGATTAACATTAATCACTGCAGTAATGTTTTATGATTCCCAAGCGTTCGGTTGAACGATATCAGCACCACAGGAGACCGTGCACCATTCACAAGAACGCCGTGACTCCCTGGACATCAAGTATTTGTCAAGTTACTTGATAGTTCCAAACATTTAGTACCAAATACCCAGGCAGGCCAGTTTAGAACTCAAGATTATTTTATTGCTGCAGTCAGCATACTCTGTTTTTATTGAAAGGAAATGTGACCGGAGTGGCTTACTAGTTCTCACCCCTCCTCCTGTTCTCATCCCATCAGGCTCTGGTCTCCTTGAAACTGTGTGGGAATCACTTTGTGACGCTCCCCCCTCCCAGTAAGTGGAAATGCTCTCAGCTCAAGACCCTCGACCTTTCCAGGAACCAGTTGGGCAAGTAGGTTCACCCGGATACACACTGCCAGCTGTGACTGAATAAATCAGCTGTTTTAACTGATTCTTGAATCCGTAAATGGGGTTTTAATGTCATATTTTTTCTGACTCCATTCTGTCACCTTCACTCATTCATCAGTGTGCCATGAATCTTGAGATAGACAACCTCGATCAAATATCGCCAAAATCCATACGGAGGTCATCGCTGTACATGACTTGAGTCAGTCTTTTTCAAATTGTCTTTTAGAACAGAAGAGGGGCCCAAATCCAGGAGGCTGACCTTCTTTACGACGTGGCAACGAAGGGACCCTGATCCAGGTAGCTCAGACATGGGCAAACTAAGGCCCGGGGGCCATATACGGCCCGTTAGGCTTTATAGTACGGCCCGCCGAACTAGTCCAAATAATATCATTAAATAACATTTTATTTAAAACCTCATTCATTTCCCCTTTTCCCTGTAAAAGGCCGAATCCTTTCCTGTAATGGCTTTTACATGTAATTTATATTAGTTCACACAAACACTCCAGCCTGGCCCGGCCCCTTAGAACCCATTGTGGCCCGCGAGTCAAAAGGTTTGCCCACCCCTGAGGTAGCTCATAGGGACACTAAATGAAGTTCCAATGATTGTCTTTGGACTGTTCCTTCTTTAAACACATCATTATTTCATGTCAATCATTAGCATTCATGCTGCTTAGCTCGGTGGGCCTGTGTGTGCGTGGAGCTGGCGTGACGTAACCCTCTTGCTGTGGCAGCGTGTCCCGTGGAGTTTCCCATGATTCTGCGGGATTCTCTGGAAGTTCTCTGCCTGAATGACAACCAGCTGGAGTGTGTCCCCCAGTCGGTGTGTGGCCTGCACAGCCTCACCGAGCTCTACCTCTCCAAGTGAGTCTCTGCACAGTGCTTCCTCGTCCATGTCTGGAGATGCAGTGAAGAGACACTGAAGTTACATGGGGGGGGGGGTCTAGCAGTGTTGAGGATGAAAACTCAACTAAGAGGAGTATGCAGTTGTGTCTTGGTGCTGGGGCTGTATATCATCTCAACCCAGTGCTGCTGGAGGGAAGTCTGGGGACGTTTGAGACTAAACCTTCTTGAGGTTCACGACGTAACAGTACTGCAGTATTTTCCAACACAACTGAACGCATGGGGGGGGCTCCCTTTTTTTGAGGGAGTCCTTCAGTTGATGAAAATGTTGTGACACTGCTTTGCTGTGAAGGGCCAGAAATGTTTTGTGGAATAAGAAATGTGAGGTTGCATCAGCATTTGGGTGAGTCGGTAATGAAGCGTAACCTGATACGTCGCTCTCAGATTGTTGCCATTTTACTTTTGGATAAACCTGAATGACACCGTTAACCTTCATTAACCTTTCAAACATTAGCTCACCATAAAAGTGAAATGTTGATAGCCTGGGTAACGTTTGCCTTTTCAAGTGAAACCATGGCAACCACGCCCAGCAGGTGGGTGTCTGGGAGCCGTAGCTTGGTGTGTGGCCTGTCTTCCTGTCTTCCTGTCTCCCTGCTGCAGCGCTGCACAGCTGTTTTATACGCGTAACAAACGGCTCTGCTCTCACACCATCCAGAATGTTTCCTTCTTTGGGATTTACATTATGCTGTTGCTGCCAAACATTGCTTTTACCACATCCATCCATCTGTTCCTGGCAGGTTCTTTGAAAACGAAGATCCCATTGAGCCCGTTTATTGAATTCAGGACTGATTCATCTTGTTTTAAAGTTACAGCACGATTTCAATCGTTGCTGACTCGTCTGGCCTCTCCTGCTTTGCCAACAGTAATCCCAACATCCGGGAGATTCCGGCCGACCTTTGTCAACTCTCCAACCTCTGGCAACTGGACCTCGAAGGCCTCACCATTAGCAATGTCCCCCAGGAAGTCAGAAAAGAAGGTACCGTCTGAGATCAATCAAGACTGTCTTAAGCTTTGCATGTGGGTACTTTAAATCTCCTTCTTGCCTTAGAGGCTGTTGAGCAGTTTAAATCGACCATCCCGTGAAACGGCAGTCAAAGGTTACGCTGAGGGTGCTGAAGGGGCTCTGAGGTGTCTCTGCTGGCTCTCACGTTGCTTTCTGTTTCACCGGTACAGCCACGCCGATTCCAGCTCGTGTAGCTTCACATGTGGAGAACTCTAAAGATTGTTTTTTGACTGCTTTAGTTGCTGCAGTGAAGATTTTAGCTTCAAACAGGGTGCCCCCCCCCCCAATCATTCTGGTATTCGGTGCCTTGTGGAGACTTGCTTTAAGCTGCACCCGCTGCATGGCAGCATTTCATGGTGCTGTTTGCTTGTTTATGTACTTTATCCTCATTTCCCTTAATTATTCAGGAAATCACATTCTGTCAATTCTGGCCTAAACGATGGAGCAGACTAACTCTGCGTATTTTAAAAGAATCCTTAAAAGCGCTTTAATTCAGTGATGTTGATAAGCATCTTGATCATAAAGCACTTTGAGCTGCATTTCTTGTATGAATGTCGCTATATAGATACAAATTCTGCTAGTGGTAGTAATATCGATGAAACCTTATATTACTTATATTTAGTGCAGCACTCATTGATTCTTTTTTAAATTGATCTTGACTGAATGAATTTCGTTAGTTTTGGTGCTCACAGCTGATTCGGGGTCATTTCTTTTCCACTGTGGGTTTTCTTTAGGTTCGGTGTCTGTGCTGTCGTATTTGCGGGCGCATCTTCGGAAGGCGGAGCCTTTCAAACTGCTGAAGACGCTTGTTATTGGTCCACCCAGGCAGGGGAAGACCGCCCTTCTGGAGGTTTTACAGACAGGACAGGTGTCCCCCTTCACCCCAGCAGAATGTAGCATCTCCACCTCCACCTGCAAGCTGGATAAACCCAATGGAGGCAAAAACAGCGTGAGAAAAACATGGACACACACACACACGCACACGCACACACACGCGCACGCACATGCAGACTCCAGACAGTTATCTTTGTGAGATAACAACTAATGATACAGGCTCAATCCGTTTGTAGCTGAACTATATTCTGCATATTTCCAAATTATTACTCTCAAAACAATAATGGTACCAACGTCATTTTATATTCTAGGAATAGCTTTCATGTCATGCAGGTAAATATTTATGGGCCTGCTGCTTTTCAGTGCTATGCCATAATGGGTTATCGGTGATGCCTGGTTGGTTTGACTGGGAACAGGCTCCTATTAGTGGGAGGAAGAAACCATTAAACATGGGGGGGGGGGGGGGGGTCTTGCATATAATTAGGATCGATTTGTAGTGGAACGGTTGGCGGGCCTGCTGTTTATAAGAACTACGGTCAAGTTGAATGGAATTGAATTTGAACTTTGACTGTCTCCTAAATTAGCTGCTTTCTTTTAAACTGTGACAAAAGGAATAGACCTTTAGAACTGTTACGACACAATATGTGTTTTGTTCTGGCTCATCGCGTGTTGCTCTCCTCTCTCTCCTGATTGGTCTCACAGAAGGACTCCGTGGCGTTGAACGTGTGGGACGTCGGTGGGCAAGCCAGCATGTCCACAGTGAACCAGTGTTTCTTCACAGACAAGGCCTTGTACCTGGTGATCTGGAACCTGGCTCTGGGAGAGGAGGCTGTGGCCAACTTGCAGATATGGCTGCTTAACATAGAGGTGACATGTTGTACGCACGCACACACACACCCTGAGAACCGGGGGCCTCATTAGCATGAAAACATTTCTTAACTGTTTATTCCATGTCTTCATATAAGTGTCAAATACAAGTTTTTCCTGTACTCATAAGTTGAAGCATCCTTTAGTCAAACAGATGAACTTTGGGGCTCAGCTGGTAGAGCGGGGCGTCCATGGTTCCAGGCCCGGCTCAGACTGTTGAGGGCGGGGGGGCGGAACTCCCAGTGGCTCACTGGACTGAGAATGTGAGGCTTAGTAAAGCACTCTGGGTACGATGAAGATGCAGAAAGCACGATATACACATCTGGTGAAATGGTAAAAAGGAACATTTCCACACACATAGTGATGGGATTGGGACTAAACAGCTGTTTAGGCTTAAGAGCACCACTAGTCAAGAAGCATGCAGATTGAACTCTGGAGCTGATCCAGATCCAGCCTGCTCCAGAGTGACGGGGGCGTTAGGGTAAGTGCAGAAGGAAGGCGGGTGGAGTGTTTACCGGATCAGCCTGTGGCTGCAGAGTTCTTATTGAGGATTGCTTTGGTTCAGGTCTAGACTCAGGTCTAGACTCAGGTCTAGATTCAGGTCGATGTTCAAGTCTGCATTCAGGTCTACGTACATGCAAAGTTATCTGCTCACAAATGTAGGTCAGCTGTCCCTGCATATACGAAAGGACCAGGTTTTTACATCTACGCGTTTCCATGATAGTGTCGTGATTCATTGGGCTCAAATTGTGAAAGACGTTTCGGGGAGAGATTTTCACACTGACTGGCCACACCAGAGTTCAGAACGTAACCCCATTAAGTATCCTCAGCATGAGACGTGGAGCGGCCTGACTCTCCCTTCATTAATGCTACATGAATCTAACTCTGGATGGAAATGAACGTGTATCACATCAAATGTGTGCTTAATCAAAAAGACAATTCCGTTTGCGACTTTATCTGACCATATAACCCATCCATCCGTCTTCTTATCTGGGGCTCGGTCACGGAGGCATCAGTCTGAGCAGGGGTTTCCAGACTCCTCCTCCAGCTCTTCCGGGGGGATCCGGAGGCGTTCCCGAGCCAGCCAAATGACATCGTCTCTCCAGCGTGTCCTGGGTCTTTCCCGGGGCCTCCTCCCAGCCGGCCATCCCCGGAACACCTCCCCAGGGAGGCATCCGAAACAGATGCTCGAGCCACCCCAGCTGGTCCCTCTCGATGTGGAGGCGCAGCGGCTCAGTGGGTTGGGAACCTGAGGGTTATTGGTTACGATCCCAGCCCAAACGAAAAATACGGAGTAGGGACTGGTCGCTGGAGAGGGGTCGGTCTACCTCCAGGGTACTGCCGAGGTGCCCTTGTGCAAGGCACAGACCCCCTCAGCTGCTTGCAGTCGCTACGATCATGGCGGCACCCCTCATCCTATGCAATCTCCACTTGCTACAGGGCCCCTGCATTTGTGTTTGTTAGAGTGTAAATGTCATTGTGTGTGTGAGTGTGTGCCTTGTGTATGAACATACGTATGACTAATAAAGTTCTTGCCTTGTTCTGGTGGAGCAACTCCCCCCGTCTCGAAGGGCCCAGCCACCCTGCAGAGGAAACTCATTTTGACCGCTTGTCAAAGTATTTTTCCACCGCCCAACAATACCCCCAGTTGAGCTCAACAGCTCCCCGCCTCTTTCCGCTTTCCCCTCCTGAGACACCGTACGGTTTGCCAGAATTTCTTTGAGGCTGACCAATAGTCCATTTCTGGTCATAGAAGTACAGAGAAAATCTTTTCATCATCTTTCTCAACATCTTTCATTTGTGGTAGCATACTGGTAAGAGATATTCCAATAGTACAGAGATAGTCCAATAGTACAGAGATATTCTACACTCAGAACTTCTTGGTATGTGGATGCATTTATCACGTAAGCTGGAGCTCAAAAATTACATATTCTTTACGGCGAGCATTTTTTTTTACTTCCTGAATATTCTCGATATAATGAGTAGATAGAATATACAAATTATACAAGACATAATCTATAAATCCTTTAGGTAATTGTGCTGCTAATGTTGTTTGAGATAACTTTACAGCAACGTCCGTTAAGGTTCATAATGTTGTTGGAAAGTCTTTGCTCTACACGAGCATGATTTGCATTTGCTGTCAAAATATGAAGGTCCTTCTGGCCTTCCTTTAAATACGCACAGTCTATCTAATTCTATCACATTAAATAAACATGATAGAATGCACATGTGTGATACACACCTGCGAACTCCAGGTGACTTTGAATCAGATTCTGTTACAGAGGCTGGAACAATCAGTTGGTGTTAGAGGATCTGCATTGAACTGGTTTAGATCATATTTATCTGATAGATTTCAGTTTGTACGTGTTCATGATAAATCTTCTACGTACACTGAAGTTAAATATGGAGTTCCACAGGGTTCGGTGCTTGGACCTATTCTGTTCACGCTGTATATGCTTCCCTTAGGTAACATTATTCAGAAACATAGCATAGATTTCCACCGCTATGCAGACGATACACAATTATACCTGTCAGTTCAGCCAGACAAAGTCGATCAGTTGGTTAGACTTCAGACGTGCCTTAAGGACATTAACCCCTGGATGACCGAGGACTTCCTGTTATTAAATGGTGGCGCAGTGGTTGAGAGGGTTGTCCTATGATCGAGAGGTTGGCGGTTCGATTCCCGGCTCAGGCACATGTGTGCACTGTCGTTGTGTCCTTAGGCAAGACACTTCACCCACATTGCCCGGGCGCCTGCGCACGCTGCAGCCAGCAGCAGACTACAGTTAGAAAGTGTAACTGCTGTAAACCAAATTCCCCTCCGAGGGACAAATCGATAAAAAGTATCTAGTGTTTAAATAAAACTGAGGTTCTGGTTCTTGTGCCAAAGCATCTCAGAAATGTTTGTTCTAGTGTTGTAGTTGAACTCGATGGCGTCTCAGTGTCCACCAGCACCACTGCCAAGACTCAGGGGGTAATCTTTGATCAGGACCTGTCCTTTCAGTCCCAGATAAAGCATATTTCAAGGACTGCGTTCTTTCACCTTCGGAATATTTCAAAGGTCAGGCACCTACTAACCCGAAAAGATGCAGAAAAAATAGTCCATGCTTTTGTGACTTCCAGACTGGACTACTGCAACTCCTTACTGTCCGGCTGCCCAAAAAGGTCTATTAAACATCTCCAGCTAATCCAGAATGCAGCAGCTCGTGTTCTAACGGGAACCAGACTGAGAGAACACATTTCCCCTGTTCTGGCGTCTCTGCATTGGCTTCCTGTTAGGGAACGGATTGAATATAAAATCCTTCTACTCACTTTTAAAGCCCTCACTGGCCAGGCCCCTCCTTACCTTACAGAGATGATTATCCCGTATTGCCCCACTAGAACCCTGCGGTCCCAAAATGCTGGCCTGCTCGTGGTTCCAAAAATGTCCAAGAGCAGACAGGGGGGCGGAGCTTCCAGTTATCAAGCTCCTTTATTGTGGAATCGGCTCCCCGTTTTGGTTCGTGAGACAGACACCATCTCTATGTTCAAGAGTAGATTAAAGACTTTCCTTTTTAACAAAGCTTATAACTAATCGATGCAGTAATCAATATAATCAATATGCTGTCATAGGCCAGCACTGGTGGCTTAACATCATGACACACTGAGCTCCTCCCCCTTTATCTGGTTATTCATGTTATAAATATATGTCAGTAATCTCTCTCTCTCTTCCTGTAGTCTTGTTCTCTCTCTCTCCCTCTGTTTGTCCCTCTCTCTCTTTCAGGTCCTTCTGTCCGTGGTGCTGCAGAACCTGGACCTGTGTCCCTCACCACTGTTGTCCATATCGCTAGCATTAGCATTTATAGCTTTATATCGCTAGCATTAGCATTTTGTTTTTGTCTGCTCCTGCTCTGTCTTGCTATCGCTTCCCATCCATCTCCTTGTTTTTGACTCTCCTCCAACCTGCCGTTTCTCTCTATTAACCCAGCCGGCCAGACTCTCCACCATGAGCCTAGGTTCTGTCCAAGGTTTCTGCCTGTTAAAGGGAAGTTTTTCCTTGCCTCCGTTGTCAAAGTTCTTGCTCTTGTGGGTCAATTAAACTGAATCAGCTGTCGACCCTAAACGGACCAGTAAGCATTCGTTAACAGAATAGAGTCTGTCATCAGTTCTGCTGTCCTTAAAGAAAAACCTAATGCAGGGTGTTTTTGTTAGACTTCCAATTTATAATCAGTACTATATTTGTACAGTCTAAATTGACATTTGGGCTTTCTTGTTTAGCAGAAGATTAAAACAATTATTTTGCCATTTAGTTCCATTGATCTCTATTAACTGAGGAGTTCTTTGTGAGCACCCTCACGGTGATTTGTAGCTAGACAGGAAGTTCTACTGCTGCCAGTGCACTCTGACCTCACCCGAGGAGCCTCCCATGGCTAGGAACATTTAAAGTGAATATGCCAGTGTGTTTGCTTTTCAAACAAGAGACCATCTCTGCTCGTTTATGTATCTGTGATTGTTGTTGTTAGGCCCGAGCGCCCAACTCTGCAGTCGTGGTTGTGGGAACTCACTTAGATCTCATCGACACCAAGTTTCGCACTGAGAGACTGGCCACGCTCAGAGCGTACGTCCTTGCCCTTTGTCGATCTCCATCTGGGGCTCGAGCCACTGGCTACCCAGACATCACCTGGAAACATCTGCAGTAAGCACACATCTTACATTTGATTTTACTGAAAATGGATAGGAGGAAATGCTGTTACCTTTCGTGTAATTCTCTTTGTGCAATATGTGTGTGTGTATGTGTGGGTGCTTTGGTGCACAGTGAAGTATCCTGCAAGACCCTGGAGGGTGTGGATGGGCTGAAGCAGCTGATCTACCAGGTGGCCGTCTCCATGAAGGACACCAGCAGAACGACCTTTGGCAGTAGATTACTGGGCCGGCTAGTGAGTGAGAGATTTTTTGCTCGCTGTAACTGTATAAAGAAACAACCGGTAATAAGAAAATAAGTCAATTCTATGTAAGGGACACTTTTCCAGAAGCATAGTTACGAAGTGTTTTACAGTTCATAAAACAGTGTACAAAGCAATTCAAGACAAATTAAAACAGTAAAAAACAAAGAAACAAATCTAATTAAAGCCGCAAGCGGCGTTGTAGGCCCTCGCCGGCCGACAGGCCGTTGAGCTGACCCGCCGACGCACGCCGCTTTTGTCCTGAGTGCTTCACAAGTGTTTAGATTTGAGCTGCATTGGTAGCTCACAGTTTAGTCAAATCGTTATTTGGATTATATGGCACATTTTGGCCATCGCCATGGCAACATCGTAAAAAATGCAGCCTGGGTGTCATTGCCTTTTCAACCGGCATGTGTGTGAGAATGTATGTGGCAAATTTGGGACGTTTCCATGGTAATATGTCATTTTCATAAGATTGGTGATTGTTTTGTGTCGCACTCATTTGATTAACATGGGGAATGCCGGCCATTGCCACGGCAACACCGTAAAAAGAACGACATGGTTACGATTGAGTTTTTTGATCGGGACCATATGAGGGACTTTTCTGGAAAATTTCAATCATTTCTGTCAAACTATTTTTTTAATTCCCATTCAATTTTTGTTATCGTTCTCTAGGGGGCGCTGTAAGGCCAATTGTCAAAGTTTCACTTTTAAAGTGTCCAGGTAGGAAGGGTCAATAAGTGTATTTGGCCTAGCCAAAAGGGTTACACTATTTTATTCTCACCTGCATGGATACATCAGTTCAAACCCAAGATACACAACATAATCACTCAAATTACAACCTCAACCAACATTTCAACCAACATTGGGACTATTTGTCTAAAGACTTTGCAAACCTTTCACAATGATCAATGATTTACTTCCTGAAGTAGAAACAGATTTTAACCGGGGTCTCTTCCAACAGATCCCCAGGAGCTACTTGGCGCTCCGGGAAGCACTGATAGCGGAGAAGCAGAGACGAGTCGCTGAGGGAGAGGTCCAGTACCTAACTGAAGCCCAGCTGGAGCGCATCGTTGAACAGAGCCCAGGAAGTGACATACATGAATACGAGGACCTGCAGACTGGTACTGTGGCGTGTTCCGCATACCCTTAAGAGGAAATGCGTTCATTCATGTCTGTCTGTCCATCCGGCCGTCTCTTAGCAACATAGCTCAAAGGTTTACACATGGATCTTGATTACATTTTCAGAAAGTGTTGGTACTGTTACCAGGAACAGATCATTGAATTATGGTGATAATCCAGAAGAGATCCTGGATTCTGGATCACTTTGAACATTTTGTTAGCATTGCAATCAATGGAGCTTCAAAAGACTTTCCTCAATATCTCGTCTGTTTATTGACCGGTGTTTATGGAATTTGACACAGTTATGTAGGTTGGGGGTCTCTATCTCACCCGGAATTTCACTGGATCGGATCCAGAATGCAGTCAGTAAAAAAGAAAAGGAATTTTAACATTGAAAAACCCATTTAGAGATTAAAAAAATCTATTACAAATAAACATCAACTCCAATTCACTTTATAAATCCTGTCTTGTGCAAAAAGAGCTCATCCCTGATTGAGCTTGGGAGGGTAGAACATTTTGCTGATCTAGGTTTTATGCTCTATAGATATCTAATATAGATAACGTTCTTATTTTCGGTGCTTGTTTGTAAAAGGATGTACCCGCTTTAGGAGCTGAATTAACATGGCTCCATACAATTACACAGGATAAATGTGATCATGGCATTCGTGATTAGTTGAGCTGCCCTCAGGGGTATGTCATGTCAAAGTAGATTTGTTTTCTCTGGCAGCTTTTTAACATGCTTCTCCAATTTCACTTGGAAGTCCAAAATCAGACCCAAACATTTTAATTCACGGACTTCCTTTATTTCTTCTTGATCTAAGATTATAGATTCATAGATACTGTATATAGATGGATGGCTCATAGATAGATAGACCGGTTGGTTGGCTGATCGGGATTCACACTGCCCCGCGATGTGCCTTTCCTGAGTCCGAGATGTTCCCCGCCTCTCGCCCATGGCGCGTTGGCCGAAGCTCCAGCAGCGTCGTGACCTGCAAAGGGGAAACGCGTCTGTAGATAGATGATCGTCTCATCTACAAGAAAATGAATGGATGAATGAATACACCCCCCATTTCATTTCATGTCTGAAAGTACACAAGGTCTTGTAGTTGACACATAATTGTTTCATGAGTTTACAATCGACAGCCAGCTTTTGAATAAATCATTTATGTGTAAGATAAAAGCAGAGGTCCTAACATTGGCCCTTGTAGAATACCGATTCCTGAACCGTTTGCATTGCTCTCTAATTAACCCGTTGCTTTCTCACTTTGTTCCCAAGAGAAGTGCTCTATCTTTCATAATCACAGTCCTTGTTCTGTTGGACAGTGATTCTCTCATCATTCAGCCAGGATGATATTGATCAGTGTTCATTGATTATTATTATTTGTAAATCATTGTCTTTTTTCTGGGAATGACTCTTTTCTCTGATTCATGTTCGTTCATAAACTTTGCTAGTTGCCGTTGTGACTTGTCATCCGTGTGCCTCGTCTGTATTAACTGTCTCGGCTTGTCTTCCTATCAATGTCCTATCCAGTGATTGGGTGTAGATAGATGAACGGAACTAATCAAATCATTCATTTCTCTCTCCTATTTTTACAACAACATAAAGCCATCCGGTTCTTGATAGAGACGGGGGCCCTGCTGCACTTCCCTGACACCAGCCATGGCCTGTGCACCCTCTACTTCTTGTGCCCTGTGTGGCTGCTGGAATGCCTGGAAAGGATCATGCGCCTCAAGTCGTCCCGGTCCGTAGCAAACAACGGCGTGATTCGTGCGGAGCACCTCAGGGTGAGCTCATAGTCATGTGACTTGATGCTGATAGCAACTCACGCTTGTGGTATCTTTAATTGTGTTTGTTTTGCAGATGCTGTTGGTAGGAACAGGTTTTACCCAGCAGACTGAGGAGCAGTACTTTCAGTTTCTGGCCAAATTTGAGATTGCTCTACCTGTGGCCACCAACAGGTAAGTCGGGTTGGGTTAGGGTTTCATTTTACTAAACTTCGAACTGGAAGACAGTTTAGGCATGGTGTCATGTATCTTTAATGAGGTCCAGCAGCCGGTTTTTTTATTGTGCTTAACCAACCATTACGAACTGCTCTAGTGTAACTAGAGTACTCTAACTAGAGTACTGTAACTGGAGTACTGTAACTGTAGTACGACACCATTAGCTCCAGAGAAAGATATCACTTTCTAAATTGCTGAACAGACTGAGCCTTAAAAGACAAGTGGTCATCAATTAGCATTAGCATTTCTAGTTTTTAGGCCCGAGCGCCTATCCTATTGCTTTTGAAAAACGACCGGATTTTCGCCAACGTAACATTCACATGTGAATTTTCATGCTTCATTAGAAATGAGACACGAAGCTAGAGCTAGAAGTGGAGGAGATGAAGATGCTGAGGTTCTCCTTGGGAGTGTCCAGGTTGGACAGGATTAGAAATGAGACAATAAGAGGGACGGTGAAGGTTAGACGCTTTGGAGACAAGGTCAGAGAGACAGGACTTGGATGGTTTGGACATGTCCAGAGGAGAGACATTTATCATTTGTTTCGCTTCTGTTTTCACACTGATTTCTAAAACTGAGCAGCATCACGTGGTTGAAAGGGCAGCTTGTCGATTGGACAAAGTAGGAAGGGAAGTCCCTCCCTCCCCCATGTTTGTGTTGGTTTGGAGTGTGTGCTGTACTTCCTCTACTCTAGATGCACTGCAGATCGAGTTACTACGTACATTTGGTCCGGTGAGCTTTCACAACGATACGAACCAAACCACTTGCAAGCAAACCGAGACCCGCATTTTCAAGCGGGCCAGAGTTCCCTTGTTGGATCCGCACCAGAGGTTCGGATTAGCTTTCACACTTGCCCACTTTCGAGGAAACGAACCCTGGCCCGTTTAAAGCAAACGGCCGAGTGTGAAAGCGACTTTTGTCATTCCAGACGGCCACAGCATAGAGACATACAGACAAACTGAGACAGACAGAAAGAGACACAGGGCTGGGGACAGTAGAAGAAGACTCATGCTGACAATAACATTTGAGAGACACATCATCCATATGATGCATACAGAACCTAGACCATTACCTCCACCTGGGTGTTTCCAGATTAAAGTCCAGACCGGATCGGACACGTCATCTTTAATCCCTTCTTCATGTTTTATTTCCTGCGTAGCTATCTGCTGCCGCACCTTCTTCCCCACAAGCCAGCCATGGACATCCATAGCTTCCGCCAACAGAAAAGCAACGCCCTGGAGCGCCTCATAAAGATGAGCTTTGTTCCAGTTGGATTCTGGGAGCGCTTAATTGCCCGGATGCTCATCAGCCTGAGAGAGATGGACCTGCAGGTACTGAACAGAGGCTCGCCATGCTTCACAACCGCGTGCATTCAGAGGTTCACATTCATAGCCTGAAATTATGAAATTGTGGGCACAGTTGTTTGTGCCCAAAAAACCCAACAGGAGCACGCGCAGGAGCAGCAGCTACAGATTCACTGGAAACCAGGGGAGGGGCCGTTGCAGCACCTTCAGAGTCCGACGCAACCAGACCATCTACTGGAAGGAGGGGCTGTTGGTCACATATGATGGAGGTTACCTCAGGTCAGAGCTGAGGCTACAAAGATATTGGCATAAAAGAAGATCAATGTTTAAATGAGGAAATAAAGAGCCATTTTAACGGAGCCTTGCAGAGGTTGGGGCTCGTACCCAGTGGGCAGACTGATTCTCACAGATGACAGTTCACAAGATTCCTGACAGATGCTGTCTTTTTTAGATGCTATTGATCAACCAGTTTTCATTCAGAATATATGCCAAACTGCTCATTTTCATCTTTTTCTTTCACATGAGTTAGAATGCCCTGATTGTCTGCTTGTGTCTGAAGGGTGGAGTCATCAGACGTAACCTGGAGGAGGAAGAAGAGCGAAGGTATAAAGATCATCTGCCAGTCAGATGTAAGAGATTTCTCCGCCATGGCCTTCATCACAGATCACATCAACGCTCTGATCGAGCAGTGGTTCCCTGGTCAGTGTCCTCTCAGAGCCGAGTTTCAGAACTCGTCGTGGTTCTGTGTATTTTATATCTGTGGATATGATCAGATTTACATCTTTGTTTTTGCCAGCGCTTGTCTGTCTGTTTAACTCAAAAGGTTAGGGACAGATCTGGATGAAATCTTCAGGGAATGTTGGGAATGTTTCCAGGAACAGGTGATCCAGAAGAGATCCTGGATTCTGGATTGCTTTGAAAGTTTCTGTAACATTGCAGTCAATTGAGCTTCAAAATGTGTTCAGTATCTCGGTTGATCATTGACCGATGTTTATGGAATTTAACACAGTCGTGTAGGGGGGGGGTCTCCGAATGTCATCTGGATCGGATCCAGAATTATTAGAGCTGGAGATTTCTAACGATGATGGACAAATCTCTGATTATTAATCTCATAGCTTTCCAATAATGACGACGTCCTGTCCATGTCTTCCTTCTGTGTGTCCTCTGTGGCAGCTTTGACGGCCAGTCAGAATGACGGGCGTCTACTCGTAGAGCAGTATGCCCCCTGTCCTCTCTGTAACGCTCTGAAAGCCAAGCTCCAGGTCGGCTTGCCCAACCTGCAGGAACAGAAGGGACGAGGATGTGATGATGATGATGATGATGGGGAAGATGGCGTTCATTACTTTAATATGGAGGACTGCGTGCTAGCTGCAGTGGAGAAGGAGCACATATTCTGTCCTCACCACCCTGAGAAGCCCGTCACCCTCCAGGAGCTGGTCCCAGAACTCTTCATGACGGACTTCCCAGCACGGTAAACGCCCAGCACGGAATGAAGCCGTTGACTTGAGTCAGGCCGGAGAGCGTCACAAAGAGCCGTCGCGTAAAGACTGATTGGTAGTTCGGCAGGTAGCTTGATACGATGCTGACGCCGAGTTCGGCTTGTGCTCCTCAAATACCAGTTTATATTAAAATAATTAAACGTGAATGTAAAGCGGGTAAAGTTCTCCTTCCACGTTTAATGATAGTGATTAAAATAACATACATTGCAATGTATGCCTTCATGTCCTGTTACAGAAAAACACGTTGTTCTGTAAGACATTACAAAATGTTGATTTTTGAATGTCTTACGTTGTGTGTTAAGAACAGGAAAAACAAAAGACGTTGCATTTTCTCCTCAATCATTGCCCTTTTTGTAAAAGGTTTACTCAAACTGGGGGCAATGATTGTAGCTTTTTTACATAAGATGAGATGCGATCTTGGCACACTTCAGTTTTAACTTTTTCTCATACAAAACAGCGAGGGGCTCCTCTGAGGCAACAAGTTCTGCTGTCGGACTGAATTCTACATTTTTATTTTACAATATAGAGCTCTTGACTCTCTTATCAAAGTACAACAAGCTGAGAGCAGAGCCCGACTCTAGGTCAGTATGAAGCATGGTGCAGTTCCAGATAATAATTCCTATCTGCTGGCTCAACATATATTCAGTATTTGTACTGGGTGATCGTGAGCCCCACCTGGGCTCCTCTGCCCACCTCTCTGTGATGCTGGAGCCCACAGTGAGGCAGGTCACAGTCAGGCCTGACTGCATGGTCTGGGACATCCTCAGAGTCTGTGTCCGGCTACATTCTGTCTGTGGAGGACTTCAGCAGGATGAAGAGCGTCTCCACACGGGCAAACGAAAAGCCCTGGATGACCTTTGAGGCACGGAACGCCGCTCACAGATCTGGTGACATGGTGGCTCTGAGCTAACTTGAACCGAGTTGCAAAGCGTGCCCATGGCCAGAAGGTGCAGGACTTTTTTCAGCCCCCCCCCTGACGAGCAGCCTCTCAGCCTGGCCGCAGCAGATGTCCTGAGAACCCTAAGGAGAGTGAACGTGCGGAAGGCAGAAGACAACATACCAGGTCGGGTGCTGCCCAGCTGGCGGGGGTTCTCACGGGTATCTTAAACACCTCTCTGGCGAGGCCGTGGTGCCGCCACGGTTCAAGTCAGCCACAATCATCCCGGTCACCAAAAGATCCACAACGTTCACCGCCCCGTAGCGCTCACTCCCATCATCATGAAGTGCTTCGAGAGGCTAGTAAAAGAGACCTGCACTAGTTTGCCTGACCGGGGGCCTCAGCACAGCAGAGACTCCTCCCACCCCCATCCAGGCCACGGCCAGGGAGAAACAGGCAGCACGCAGGAGCGGAGACAGAGACAGCTACGAGGAGGTGAAGTACAGGTTTAGCAGGGAGCTGAAGAACGCTAAATCAGTATATTCACGCAGACTCCAGCAGCAGTTCTCTGCCAACGACCCTGCAGCAGTTTGGAGGGGGGGGGGGGGGGGGGGGGCATTACCAACTACAAGCCCAAAGCCCCCCAAGCTCTGAACGACCTGCCGCTTGCTCAGCGTCTAAATATGCAACCAGCCCCCCACGCCCCTCCGGACCCTCCAGTCACCCCCTCCTCCACCCACAACATGGAGGGCAAACCACCAAATGCCTCCATAGACTCCCCCCCCACCCCCACTGTCCTCTGCATCCAGGAGCAGGATGTGCACAGACAGTTCATGAAGCTGAACCGGACAATGTCCCCCCCCCCACCCTGAAACATTGTCCCAGGGAGCTGACTCCTGTCTTCACAGACATATTTAACCCCTCCCTGGAGTCCTGTCGTGTTCCAGCCTGCTTCAAGTCCTCCACCATTGTCCCTGTCCCCAAGAAGACAAGGATCACAGGACTTAATGACTACAGACCGATAGCGCTGACATCTGTAGTCAGGAAGTCTTTTGAGCGCCTGGTTCTCCACCACCTGAAGACCCTCACCGCCCCCCTCCTGGACCCGCTGCAGTTCGCCTACCGAGCCAACCGGTCTGTAGACGACACAGTCAATCTGGCCCTCCACTTCATCCTGCAGCATCTGGACTCCCCAGGAACCGTCGCCAGGATCCTGTTTGTGGACTTCAGCTCAGCTTTCAACACGTCCTCCCGGGACTGCTCCAGGACAAGCTGCTCCAGCTCGACGTGCCCGACTCCCTCTGCTGGTGGATCACTGACTTCCTGACGGAGCGGAGGCAGCATGTGCGGCTGGGGTCTACGGTCTCGGACACCCTGACTATCAGCACCGGATCCCCCCAGGGCTGTGTACTTTCCCCCTGGCTCTTCTCCCTGTACACCAACTGCTGCACCTCCAGCCATCAGTCCGTCAAACTGATTAAGTTTGCGGACGACACCACCCTCATCGGGCTCATCTCGGACGGTGATGAGTCTGCCTACAGGAGGGAGGTGGACCGGCTGGTGTCCTGGTGTAGCAGCAACAACCTGGAGCTGAACAGCCAGAAAACAGTGGAGATGATCGTGGACTTCAGGAAAGTCACAGCCCCACCGCCCCCCCTCGCCCTCACAGACTCCCCTACCCCCATCTCCATCGTGGACTCTTTCCGCTTCCTGGGCACCACCATCACCCGGGACCTCAAGTGGGAGCCGACCATCAGCTCCCTCATCAAGAAGGCTCAGCAGAGGATGTACTTCCTGCGACAGCTGAGGAAACTCAAGCTGCCGACCCAGATGTTGGTGCAGTTCAACACCTCCATCGTGGAGTCCGTCCTCACCTCCTCCATCACCGTGTGGTACGCTGGCGCCACCACCAGGGACAGACACAGACTGCAGCGCATTGTACGTGCTGCGGAGAAGGTGATCGGCTGCAAGCTGCCATCGCTCCAGGACCTGCATGTCTCCAGGACTCGGAGGCGTGCAGGTCGGATCAAGAACAGCTTCTTTCCCTCGGCTGTAAGACTCATGAACACTTAATAATTCAGTCCCGGACTCCTGAACATTTCATAACTGATAACTTGCACTGTTCCATTTGCACTGCGTGATTACACTAGTTTTACTGCTGCTAGTACATATCTGTGTATCCACTCCTGATGCTGCTGTTTTGTGATGTGTCTGTACTTGTATGTTTTTTGTATTTAGTCATTACTGTTACATGCAGCACGACTTCACAGAGAAACATTCCTAGTCTGTGAACCCTCAGTGACAATAAACTGATTCTGATTCTGATTCTGATCAGCAGAGACCTCCCACCCCCCATCACGGACTGTTCTCACTGCTGGCATCTGGGAAGAGGTTCCATTGCAGTTTCTGCCCTCACAATAACACCCCCCCCCCCCCACACACACACACACACAGAAACACTTATATTTTCTGTACCATCTTCAATGTTTTTGCACTCATTTGCACTATAATGCTATTTTGATCTGTCGATGTCTGTTTTTGTGCAGCCGCTTTATAATATTCACTGGAAGGTGAATGTTTTAAATGACGAAATAAAAGTCTTTTTTCTTCGTTCCTTTCTTTTGATGTGTGGGGGGCCCGTCCTGAACAGGGAAATGACGCTTTCAACAAGAGTGAAAACTGTACTGGCTGTCGTCTCCTGTTTGTACATTTTATTTCTTTGACTTTGTACAAAACATAAGCAAGACCATGATGACTTTTGGTTTTTAATTGAATGTGCTTTTTTGTGTGCTACGGTTTGTACGTGTCTATGAAAGCATACTCCCAGCTGAGATCTGTATCTGTATGGTTTTTGCTGATTATTTGTGGACAGAGGTTTGCTTCCAATCTCATGATAAAATAGATTAGCCTTGTCCTGGGTCTGTCCCAATACTCTGTTTACATGTTTGAATGTGTCTTTACATTAGGCTTTTTTTAGAGAAGACACAACTGGAGTACTCTGAAGAGGAGAATAACATCCTTGGGCAGGGAGGCAGTGGGACCATAATATACCAGGCCCGATATCGTGGTCAGCCAGTAGCCATCAAACGCTTCCACCTCAAGAGGTGTCAACAGCAGACAGTCAGCAGCAATGCAGGTACAGGAGCCCATGAAACAAAATGTTTTTTATCTGCTTTTCATTGAAGTAGGAATTGCAATATGTATGAGTGTTTATTCGTTTTGTTCTCTTTAGCACTTAGCCATGGATCCAAAGAAAAGCAGCAGTAACACTACTGAAAAGGAAAAGAGGAAAGTAGTGAGAACAACTGTTGAATTGTAGGAAATAATTGCCAAATATGAAAATAGAATTCGTGTACGGTGATTTTTCTTAAGAAAACTGAGCCAAAGAGAAGGAAAAAACCCACAAGGACAGTTACATACTGTAGGCATGTAAATGGGAATTTATCTGGTGCGTAGAAAAGGATTAATCTAGTTTCCATAATGTTTTATGGGAAATATAGTTTCGGTTTTTGAACAGTATTACAGAACGAATTATGTTAGAGAACCGAGGTTCCACTGTACTTGGGTCCGCATCACTGCAGACGCTGCACCGATCCGTCTGTCGATCTCCCGCTCCATCCTTCCCTCACTCGTGAACAAGACCCAGAGGTACTTGAACGCCTCCACTTGGGGCAGGATCTCCTCCCCGACCTGGAGGGTGCACTCCACCCTTTTCCGGCTGAGAACCATGGCCTCGGATTTAGAGGTGCTGATTCTCATCCCGACCGCTTCACATGCGGCTGGAACCGATCCAGTGAGAGCTGGAGGGCACGGCCTGACGTAACCAACAGGATCACGTCGTCTGCAAAAAGCAGCGATCCAATCCTGAGGTCACCAAACCGAACCCCCTCAACGCCCCGGCTGCACCTAGAAATTCTGTCCATAAAGGTTCTGAACAGAATCGGTGACAAAGGGCAGCCCTGACGGAGTCCAACCCGCACTGGAAATAGGTCCGACTTACTGCCAGCAACGCGGACCAAGCTCTGGCACCGGTCATATAGGGAGCGGACACCCCGTATCAGGGGGTCCAACACCCCGTACTCCCGGAGCACCCCCCACAGGACTCCCCGAGGGACACGGTCGAATGCCTTCTCCAAATCCACAAAACACATGTGGACTGGTTGGGCAAACTCCCATGCACCCTCAAGGACCCTGCCGAGGGTGTAGAGCTGGTCCACAGTTCCACGGCCAGGACGAAAACCACATTGCTCCTCCTGAATCTCAGGTTCGACTATCCGGCGGACCCTCCTCTCCAGTACCCCTGAATAGACCTTACCAGGTAGGCTGAGGTGTGTGATCCCTCTATAGTTGGAGCACACTCTCTGGTCCCCCTTCTTATAAAGAGGGACCACCAACCAACAATGTCCATGTGTTGTTGCAGAGTCGTGTCAACCACGACAGCCCTACAACATCCAGGGCCTTAAGGAACTCTGGGCGGATCTCATCCATCCCTGGGGCCTTGCCACCGAGGTTTTTTTTGACTACCTTGGCAACCTCGGCCCCAGAGATGGAAGAGCCCACTCCAGAACTTCCAGGCCCTGCCTGCTCACTGGAACGCATGTTGGTGGGATTGAGGAGGTCTTCGAAGTAGTTCCTCCACCAATCTACAACATCTCAAGTTGACGTCAGCAGTGCACCGTCCCCACTGTATACAGTGCTGAACGCGCACTGACTGCCTTGACTTGACTGGGTTCGGGACCCACACAGCTCAGCATCCGTTGCTGGAAAGGACATGACTTTAAAGGAGCAAGAGGAACTCATGGAACTGAAACAAGATGGTGGTTTAAAGCTCAACTTTGCTGATCTTCCTTTGGACAGTTTCTGGTTATCTGTTGTCAAGGAGTTCCCCGTTCTAGCCAACAAAGCTATTCTGACATTGCTCCCGTTTTCAACCACATATCTGTGTGAGCTGAGCTTCTCAAGCTTGACAGCGATAAAAACTAAAAACAGAGAGAGACTGAGAGCTGTTGAAGAAGAGCTTCGTGTGTGTCTTTCTACCATTACTGCAGGATATCCATTTTGTGTTCATCGAAACAGCCCCAGGTTTCTAACTAAGTATAAATATATTTAAAAACTATATTATTAACTCTATGTATTATAATAAAGGGCATCTAATATAAAATGTACTGTTAGAGTGTCATTTTGGTTGGTGGTGTTCCGCAGGACTTTGTAAATGTAAACAATATGCCGCGGCTCAAAAAAGGTTGGGAAACACAGGCCTAGACAGTACCTCTCAACCTCCCTCACAAGCCCTGCCTCCTTTCCCCCAGCAAGATTACATTCCATGTCCCAAGAACTAGTCTCGGTGTCCGGGGATCGGGCCATCATGCTGTAGAGTGCCAGCCAATCCACATTGCACCGGTCCCCAATGGTTCCCTCAGCTAGTGGTGTGTCCACCACAGATTGGGCCCACGTCGTGCAATACAAGAATTTAGACTTGTATTTGGATAACAGAAGCTCTTTCTGGACACAAGTATGTTCTCTGTGTTAACCTTGATGCACCAACTCATTTTGTGCTCTGCCTCAGACACCATGGTGAAACACTTGCAGTCTGCAGATACCTGCCGGAGTTTCTCTGAATTTCGCCAGGAGGCCAGTATGTTGCACTCTCTGAAACATCCCTGCATTGTCTCTCTGGTGGGCATCAGCATCCATCCGCTCTGCTTCGCCCTGCAGTTAGCTCCCTTCGGGAGCCTCAACAATGTTCTGGAGGAGAGACACAAAGGTAAAGGTTCAGTGAGCGATTATTATTATTCTCAAAAAAAAGTTTACCCAAAAATAAATATTCCTCTAAAATTCAGTTACCAAACTTTCCACTTGCATTATCTATAATGTAACGTCAGTCTCAATTTCAATGTTGCGTGGAATTGGTATTCTGTCTCTGCAGGTTCCGCTTACATGCCCCTTGGTCACATGCTTACCTTCAGGGTTGCTTATCAGATTGCAGCAGGGCTGGCATACCTTCACAAGAAGAGCATCATCTTCTGTGACCTCAAATCTGACAACATTCTGGTGTGGTCTCTTGAGGTTTGTCTAAGAATTACATAATGTTACATACTTCAAAGTTAATCAAGACAGATGGGTTTTTGAAACATAGATGGGTTTTTTTTATCGCATATAGACCTCCACAAAGCAGCTCATTCGCCTCATCATTGCATTTACAATATCCACATAGTGAATCTGGATCATCACCAAAAATGTCTAAATTGTTCTTGGTATCTTGATACCATGCAAAGTCAAAGTGAATTGGAGTTCATGTGTATTTGTAACTTTGTGAATCCGTAAATGTGGTTTTCAATGTTAAAATTAAATGTTTTTTACGGACTCCATTCTGGATCTTATCCAGATCAAATTCGGTGGTAAGATAGAGATCCTCACCCTACATGACTGTGTCCAATTCCATAGACATTGGTCAATATAATCAACCGAGATATTGAGGGGCAAACTTTGAAGCTCCATTGAATGTGATGTCAACAAACATTTCAAAGTGATCCAGAATCATAACCAAAATGTATTTTGTCTGTTCCTGGTAAGATACCCAACATTTCCTGAAAGTTTTATTAAGATGCGTCCATAAATGTTTGATTTATCTTGCTAACAGACAGAGAAACAAACCGGTGATTACATACAGTAAGAGGTAACGTTTCTATGATTTATAATTTTACTCATTTGTGTGTCCTTTTCTAGATCCAGGATCAGGTCAACGTCAAACTGTCAGACTATGGGATTTCTAGACAATCCTTCCATGAGGGGGTACTAGGGGTTGAAGGCACACCAGGGTATCAGGCTCCTGAGGTCCGTCCAGGAATCGTGTATGATGAAAAAGTACTGACCCTACCTTTTTTAACCCACAACCCACATTATGTACGTTTCTGTGAATCTCTTTTTGGGCTAATTGTGATGCAGTTTTCCTCATTAGCAGTGGAGGGTATTATAATCTTGGTGCATCTAGTCTGCCGGTCCATTAATTAAAACGATAAGAGATATTTCACTCTCCTTGCAAGATTTCCATCATATTATGGATGAACAGTCAGCTGAATTAAGTTCAGTACATTCTGTTTCCATTATTTGGTGCTAGAGAACACATTCCAATAAATGGTATGAAAACCACACCTTTAATATTTCATGTAGATCAACTGTTTTCCAAATGATGTACAGTACTCCTATTATCAGCAGTAACTTACTGTAACTGCATTTTGACGTGGATGCTTACTGGCCAGGACATAGTTTGGCAAAGATTATAAAGCAGTGGTCGGCAACCTAAAACACGTGTGTCATGGCTGGCACGCGCTGGCATTTAAGAGGGGGAACAAAGTTTTTATTTAACACCCCGTGACTCTTGGGAGTTCAGTTGGCTAGCTAGCAGTGTTAGCATGGCGATTAAGCAAAGCTCCAGTCATTGTATAACATTGTACCTTTATTAACAGACGCTTCTTCATATTTCCTCGACTTACGTTCCGGTTGTCTCGCTACCTCCGTCTGTCTCCGCCTCTCTTTTCATCACTGTTAAATAGTTTTCCATGCCGTCTCTTGAGGGGCTCGTTCGTTCACTGACTGCTTGTTATGTCATAACTCCCGCTCTTTGCTGTGTGCGCGGTGAAAACACAAACGTTCACCACAGAGCTAATACCCCCTGCGCACTCTGACAATGAACGTGCCACTGCCACCTACTGTAGTGGATGTACAATTATGATGATGATGATGAATATATTTATTAGATAGAATGTTAGAGTACAAGTACAGTCACACAGTAGCATGTATTACAGTACAAGTACAGTCAAACATCCTGTCTAAGAGGAGCATTTCTAAAAAGCCCTTGCGGTCTTGTTTCCATTGAAAGTCCTTCGTACATAAATCATCGACATTTAACAATACAAATAAAACTAATATTAAATTACTCAATTGATGCAAAATAACATTAGAAAAATAAAAATAATTTTACACCGCAGATGCAAACTAACAATAAATTTAAAATAAATCACACCACAGATGCAAAATGACACTGAATGACAATAGATTACATAAATTACAATAAATTACCAAGACACTTAATATCTGCAGCGTAGGTGGACAAAAAGGGGGGGGGGGGGGGGTTTGATCCGGAGAGAGTCGTGATGACTATCTCCGTTTCTGCCCCCCTGAAAGGTGTATTTTTAGGGCCGTTTTGAAGGAGGCCAAAGAGGTGCATGTTTTGAGGGCAGGAGTCAAACAGTTCCACCCTTAGGGGGCAGTATTGTAAAAAGATGATTTATCCATGTTAGTCCTATAGGAGGGGGTAATCAGGTTGTTGTTTGAGCTCCCTCTAGTGTTGTGGCTGTGGAGGTGTTTATTCAGGTACAGTGGTACCTCAGCTTACGAATTTAATCCGTTCCGGGACTAACCTCGTAACGTGAAAACTTCGTAAGTAGAGACGCATTTTGAATGTAAATGCACTAATCCGTTCCAAGCCCCGCAAAAGTATTGTAACGGTTCATGTTTTAGGAGTGTTCATTATTCCTACGCTGCAGAGAGTCCGCAAAGGCATCCAGGGAGGAGGGGCGGTGTGTGTGTGTGGGTGCCGCGGGGAGGAGGAGGGGAACGGGAGAGCTGCGGGAGAGCTGCTGCGGGAGCTACGCAGCTCTCCCGTTCTCCTCCTCCTCGCGGCACCCACACACACAGAGAGTTACCCGTCGTGTGCTTATTCCAGCGTCCGACGGACGCTACATTATGATATTTTTTAAAAATATTAATCTACCTGTTAGCTGTTACTTTTTGTCCTCTTTGTTTACTGGTCCTTTGCGGTGTTTTCTGCCTCGCGTTTCTTGAAAAACTGATCCGATGACGTCTGCTTTTGCCGGCTTTTGACAATCCGTCGGAAATGTGCGAGGCAGACGTCATCATAATGAGCAATAGCCCGACTTGTCAACACTTTTTCCGGGTGACACGAGGGGGACACGAATAGCATGCTGAGATACACGCATACGCAACGGGTTGCCAGGCAGATGGCAGAGCAGCTACAAGTTTGTTTACGTTCGGTGAACTCTGGGAGCGGCGAATAGCGCTATTCGCCGCTCCCAGAGTTCACCTCGTATCCTGAAATGCTTCCGTAACAAGAGGCAATATTTTCCCATTCAGAAACTTCGTAACCTGAAAATTTCGGATGTAGGGACATTCGTAAGTCGAGGTACCACTGTATGCAGGGATTGAGGGGACTGAGGGCAGAGCTGCATTGACTATTTTAAATGCCAATCCCATCTTGAGTTGTTTAACCCTGTCTTCTACCCTGAGCCATTTTAGGCTAGCAAAATGTCCAGGAAGAAGGTGGGTCATGGGCCCCAGATTGAGGAGTAGCCGAATCAGTTTGTTTTGGGAGGTTTGGAGCCTGGTTTTCAGGGACACTTTGATGTTTGAATACCAGGAGGTGCTAGCATAGTCAAAAAGGGGCTGAACGAGGCTCCAGCAAGAGTCCGGAGAGCACTTCTGTTGACAAAAGCAGACATTCTGCCCAAAAATCTTGTTCTCTGATTGACTTTTTTGATCACCTTAGTTGCCATACTATCACCAGACAGGTATTTGTCAAGAACACAGCCCAAATAGGTAATCTCTTCTTTGCTGGAGATTACTGTATTATCGACTGTGACCTTGAAATCATCAACATTTATCTCACTTAGAGAGTGTCTTGACCCAAAAAGAATAGATTCTGTTTTTCCAAGATGTAGTGACAGTTTGTTATCCGTAAGCCAAGTACGGATTCTGGTGAGCTCAGAGCTGAGAGCCTCCTCAACCTGCACTTTGTCCTCTCCCGAAATCAGGAGTGCTGAGTCATCAGCAAACAGGAACAATTTGCAGTTACAGGCAGCACTCATGTCGTTAATGTATAGGAGGAACAGTAACGGTCCTAGAATGCTGCCTTGAGGAACCCCACAGCTCACCGGGAGGGACGAGGACAAGGTTCCGTTTATGTCCACCATTTGTTCTCGTCCCTCAAGGTACGATTTCATCCAGTTTGTGCTATCAAAACCAATCGCCCCTAGTTTGTTCAATTGAATGGAATGGTTAACGGTGTCGCACACCGACAAAAGAAAAGCATGCTCCTCGCAGTGTTACACGCGCCCCGATTAGCATTCTTTGCTAACGTGCCGTTTTATCCGGCTCATCTCTAAAAACCTTTTTGTGTTTAGTGTCAAAATAACGCCACACATTCGATGTCCTACACGCCACACTTTCACAGCAAAGGGCGCATCTCGCCCGATCTCCTCTTGAAATCAATACATAATCCTTTGTCCAACTATGTTGAAAAGAACGGCTGGAACTCGGTTTACTTTCCATAATAACAATGCTGCTAGATGGCATTTTTACAATGCTTTATTAACCGAAACACAGAGCCTCGGGTGACGCACTGACCCCAGGATGATCACCTCCATATATTTTTCCCGTGTCTGTGTGGGTTTTCTCGAGGTTCTCCAGTTTTCTCCCCCCCTCCAAAAACGTGCAGGCTAGGTGAATTGATCACTCCAAGTCCATGGGCGTGTGTGTGCGTGAGCGGTTGTCTATGTGTGGCCTCGCGCTGGTGTGTAGCCTGCCCCTCGCCTGTAGTCAGCTGGGACAGGTGCCAGCAAAGGTGATAGAAGCAGGTAAAGATGCTGTAGACCAGACAATTGAGGAAGGAAATGGATCTAAGATCAGTTTTGCTGAATGTTCCTGTGAGATTCCAGGTCTGAGATCATGACTACAGGTTGTTAGAATGATTTGGTTTTTAACTTCACTTCACTCTTACTCTATTACAGACCTCGTGGAGTTACTGCCAAGTAATGCCACTACTAATGAAACCTTTGGTACACTGTCGGGCTCCTATTCTGGGAGGTCTTGCAGGGACAGAGTCCCCTAATCACTGTCTGTGGTATTTAAGAAACGGGAATCCATTTAGTTATTGTAGTCTTGGAATGTCGAGGATGACATGATGAGTAAAAGGGTTGCCGTGGCTTTCAAATCAAACAGGGAATACATTTTTAAACAATGGTTTCGGACAAAGATGTTTTTTTTGAGCGGCCACAGAGATAGCAGCCAAAAGAAAGAGAGAGATAAGAGATTAGAGAAAACCAGAATAAACCAACAGCTGGCAATTCGTGTGTCTGCTTTTGTTATCAGTGAAGGTGAAGTGTTTCCTTCCATTCACTCCCTCCCTCTCGTTCCGGTGACGGTTTCCTTCAGCTCTCTGAACACATTGTGCAACGTCTGCCCCAACGTCCCTTATTGTGATCATCATGAGTATTGGCTCCTGTGTGTGTACCATGTTTGCCCCCCCCCCCCTTTAGGTGGACATGTTCTCCTATGGCATGGTGCTGTACGAGCTGCTGTCTGGGCGGAGGCCAGCACTGGGACAGCATCAACTTCAGATAGCAAAGAAGCTCTCCAGAGGCATTCGGCCAGTGCTGGGCAGTCCAGACGAGGTCCAGTTCTGGTGCCTCCACAGACTACTGACTGATTGCTGGGACACCAAGCCTGGGAAGGTGAGACCCCCCCCCCCCCCCCATCGGCCACTAGGTGTAAAGCCTACGTGAAATTTACAGCCCCAGGTTCAGCTCTGGTCTGGCCTCAAATAAAATACTGTATCCCTTAAACCAGCGGCCCCCAACCTTTTTCCTGCCACTGACCGGTTTCATGCCGGGCAATTCTTTCGCGGAACGGGGGGATTAAATTTAAAAAGAGGAATATAATCTTACCAATAAACTTTATATTATGCACTTGCAATAACTACTAAATAAATATTTAATAATTACACAATATCTACTCACCATAAATTATGGTCCCAATAATTACTTCTGTCCTTCATGGTTTTTTGTTTCATAAATTCCACATTCTTGTTTTTTAATCCAGGGTTCTTGTTTTTTAATCCAGGGTTCTTGTATTTTAATCCAGGGTTCTTGTTTTTTAATCCAGGGTTCTTGTTTTTTAATCCAGGGTTCTTGTATTTTAATCCAGGGTTCTTGTTTTTTAATCCAGGGTTCTTGTTTTTTAATCCAGGGTTCTTGTTTTTTAATCCAGGGTTCTTGTATTTTAATCCAGGGTTCTTGTTTTTTAATCCAGGGTTCTTGGTGCCGAAGCAGTTTTGAACCTTTCATTGACTCGTTAACGAAGCCAGACAGCTGTAGATAAACCGTGTTTTATGTCTGACTCCTGGTTTCTCTTCTTGGAGGTCAACGCCTCCGCTTCTTCCTCCGCTTCTTCCTCCTCTTCTTCCTCCTCAGGTGGACTTTTCTCTTTAGCAAGGAAGCTCTCCAATTATTTTATTAATTGGAGAATTAATTTTTATTAATTTTCGCAAGTTCAAGGCTGTTTTTTTTAGCAACGTATCAAGAGGCGATTGTTACGTTGGAGAAAAGCCGGTCGTTTTTCAAAATCAAACACTTTTTAGACGCTAATAATCGATACAACGGAAATTGTATATATTATTTATTCTTTCAGTGCGGCCTGGTAACAAAGCCTCACGGCCCGGTGGTTGGGGACCCCTGCATTAAACAACAGAATAGACTAACCCTTTTTTTTTACCTCCGCGGGGGCGGGGGCTATGTAATCACGCCATTGGTTAGGGTTAGGGTTAAAAATACGACATTTAAACATTAAACATTAAAACCTCATTTACAGGTTAAAAAATCAGTTAAAAATACACATCAGCTCTGATTCACTTTGACTTTTCATGTTGCTGTATAAAGACACCAAGAACAATCTAGAACCTTCTGGTGCTGATCCAGATCACCATGTGTACGGTGTAGATCCAGTTGGGAGGTGAATGAGCTGCTTGGCGGAGGTCTGTGCTCTGAGTGCTTTTCTAGTTTTTTTCATGTATTCATATGTGTGTACTTTGCAGAGGCCGTTGGCCATACATTGTCTGAGGCAAATGCAAGAGCCCAGCTTCCCCTGCCTCAAGTACATATTGTCCTGTGGTCGCCACTCGCAGCTCTTCCTGTCCCAGCTGCAGGGATACAGCGCTGTGTTCTGGAGTGGAGACAAGGAAGACAGGTTTGTTTTGACTCTTTGGTCGACTAATGGCTGCTTCTCATTTAAATTTAACGCTACAAAAAGCGCTTAAATCACACAAAGCGATCTGTGAATGACGTGAAGGGTGCTGGAAAGAGTGGGAACACGTCACTACGATCTGGCAGGGTTGTGTTGTCTGGGCTGAGGTTATGTGGTGTCAAGGCTGATGAGGGATGCGTTGCAGGTGGTGACAGGAGCACAGGTGACAGGAATCAGCTGATGGCAGGGCGGATCTGTGGAGGCGGGGAAGTGGGCGTGGACAGTGGCACTCTCTTTCTATTGCCATTATTTATCAGATTCAGAATCAGAAGTAGTTTATTGTCAGTGAGGGTTCATAGACTAGGAATGTTTCTCAGTGAAGTCGTGCTACATGTAGCAGTACTAACTAAATACAAAAAGCATACAAGTACAGACACATCACAAAACATCCATCCATTGTCTCATCTACAGCCACTTGGGCACTTGGCAGGTGAGTCTATTCCAGCTTGGACACGTCACCAGCGTAGAGTTTCGTATACAGAGTTCCCAGTAGTGTAGGTCGGAACAGTATTCTGTATTAACAATGACCCAATATTTACCTCATGAGCAAGAATGTTTTTTACAGTAGTGAAGAAAGGCTCTCTAACTGCTGAGGGAGGGCGGGTGAGAGAGAAAGATGGGCAACAAATGAGGATAGAGAGAAAGATGGGCAACAAATGAGGATAGAGAGAAAGATGGGCAACAAATGAGGGTAGAGAGAAAAGATGGGCAACAAATGAGGATAGAGAGAAAGATGGGCAACAAATGAGGATAGAGAGAAAGATGGGCAACAAATGAGGATAGAGAGAAAAGATGGGCAACAAATGAGGATAGAGAGAGAAAAGATGGGCAACAAATGAGGATAGAGAGAAAGATGGGCAACAAATGAGGATAGAGAGAAAAGATGGGCAACAAATGAGGATAGAGAGAAAGATGGGCAACAAATGAGGATAGAGAGAAAAGATGGGCAACAAATGAGGATAGAGAGAAAGATGGGCAACAAATGAGGATAGAGAGAGAAAAGATGGGCAACAAATGAGGATAGAGAGAAAGATGGGCAACAAATGAGGGTAGAGAGAAAAGATGGGCAACAAATGAGGATAGAGAGAAAGATGGCCAACAAATGAGGATAGAGAGAAAAGATGGGCAACAAATGAGGATAGAGAGAAAAGATGGGCAACAAATGAGGATAGAGAGAGAAAAGATGGGCAACAAATGAGGATAGAGAGAAAGATGGGCAACAAATGAGGATAGAGAGAAAAGATGGGCAACAAATGAGGATAGAGAGAAAGATGGGCAACAAATGAGGATAGAGAGAAAAGATGGGCAACAAATGAGGATAGAGAGAAAGATGGGCAACAAATGAGGATAGAGAGAAAGATGGGCAACAAATGAGGATAGAGAGAAAGATGGCCAACAAATGAGGATAGAGAGAAAAGATGGGCAACAAATGAGGATAGAGAGAAAGATGGGCAACAAATGAGGATAGAGAGAAAATA